>NC_044049.1:15895154-15898320 GCF_902167405.1 Gadus morhua | reverse complement strand
CCCCCCCCCCCCCCCCCCCCCCCACACACACACACACACACACACACACCCTCCCCAAGCACAGCGGCACATGTCAAGGGAAGTCAGGAATGCAGGGGAGGAAAAACAACAGAAGAGTCTGTTACACCCACACAGACACACACACACACACACACACACACACACACACACACACACACACACACACACACACACACACACACACACACACACACACACACACACACACACACACACACACACACACACACACACACACACACACACACGCACACAGAGACACCAGACATCAGTACAGTGGTTGAGCCTCCCTTCTCATGGTTCCTGAGGTGAAGGGTTGGAATTCAGTGTCTTGCGGTCTTGGTGTAGATGAGACGAAGGCCCAACCTCTCATTCCTTATCTTAAAGCAATGTTGTTGTTTTTTAAGGATTTGAAACCGAGGATCACAGAAAGTGTAGCCCTGCAGAAGAGGATTTATATGAGAAAGAATAAAATCAACAACGAAAAAATGAAAATAAAGAATAGACCAGATGCACAATAGACGGAGAGAGTTTGGGTGACATACGGGCACAGGGAAACCGCAGCGTGTGACTTTAGGTGCCCTTGTGTCTCAGTGTGTGTGTGTGTGTGTGTGTGTGTGTGTCTGTGTGTGTGTGTGTGTGTGTGTTTCTGTGTGTGTGTGTGTTTCTCTGTGTGTGTGTGTGTGTGTGTGTGTGTGTGTGTGTGTGTGTGTGTGTGTGTGTGTGTGTGTGTGTGTGTGTGTGTGTGTGTGTGTGTGTTTCTGTGTGTGTGTGTGTGTGTGTGTGTGTGTGTGTGTGTCTGTGTGTCTGTGTGTGTGTGCGCAACGCGCATATGGGTGTCTGTGAGTGTGCCTGCGTGTGCGTGTTTGCATCCCTTCCGGGCCTGTTTTGCTAGCCAGGATGACTGTCACCCTGCCTCTCTCAGTCCCGGGGGGAGAGCTGCTCTCTCCCCCTCTGGGCTGTCTCGGACCAGGTTTCGTCAGCAGCAGCACACTTTTCAGCACAATGTTTTGGGTGTAGCTTACAGTTTACTGATATGTGGCCCTTGTTCCTCCACCCCCCTCCCCTCCCCCACAGCCTTCCTGGAGCTGTAAACATATCCTCTTTATCTTGACATTCTCCCCTGTGTTTCTGCTCCCACTCCTTGCAACCTGAACAGACGTAGGTGCTCACATCCTGACCTATATGCTCTTGGACTGGATGTGCGTCCGCATGGTGTCAACGCTGTTACCTTATTCTGTGATTGAGAAACAGGGTTCACGTTCAGGGGAAATGAGGGTTTGATGGAGATGGGACAAAAACATTCATGTCAATGGTTGGCAAAGTTTCTTATTTGGATAACTAATTCTTTCTTGACATTGATTAGATATTTATTATAATTTCTATATATTATAACAACGCTGATCTTCTACCTTTTTAAAAATAAAAAGTCATTAATGAAACAGTAAACAAAACAAGACTTCCTGTAAGCTCCTGTGTAACTGGAAAATGAGGAGGTTTAAGGCACAGTTTTGTCATCTGTACATTGACAGAGCCGATAATTACATTCCTCCAGGTGCATTGATGCATGCAGACACCCCACACACAAACACACGCACAAACACAGACACACGCACACACACACACACACACACACACACACACACACACACACACACACACACACACACACTCACACACACACACACACACACACACACACACACACACACACACACACACACACACACACACACACACACACACACACAAATAGACGCATACAAACACACACAGAACTACCTGAGGATACAATATCAGGCTGATATTCGATTACATCTCTCTATGTTTCCCATCACACAAATAAACATAGCATGTGGATGCTGTTCATCTGTGTGGCAGAGGGAGTGTGAGGGAGAGAGAGGAAGGGAGAGCGATTGATAGAGAAAGAGGGAGAAAGGGAGAGGGAGAGAAAGAAAGAGACAGAGAAAGGGAGAGTGAGATACAAAGTAGAGAACAAGTTAGATAGACACCCTGAGAAAGAGAGACAGAAAGAAAAACGAGAGAGGGAGGGAGGGAGGGAGGGAGTGAGAGAAAGAGAGAGAGAATGAGAGAGATTGAGGAAAATAACTCCCACATAAACAAGAGAGAGGGGGTAACGCTGTAGAGAGAACATACATGGAGTTTCTGTGCACCCTATACGCACCATGCAGTGGTATTCTGGGCCATACACTCGTATATATTCCAGCCTAACAGTCATTATCTTCCCCCAGCTACTTCTGAGGTCAAGCCCAACCGCTGCTGAGTGCACTGTTTTTCTCTCTCTCTTTCTCTCTCTCTGTCTCTTCCGTTCGCTCGCGGCCGCCGCCGCTCCCAGACATAACACACACTCCTCCGCGGCCGTGACATCACCCGCCAAAATGACACGCTTGCCGGGCACGCCGGCCCCTTGATGTCTGGCACTCGGAGATGCGGATGAAGTCGTCTGGGATCCAGCTCGTCCGACTGGGCTATGGCAGGACTTCTGGGGGGGGAGCCGGCGCAGAGACTTGGCTGGAAGGCAGCGTCTGAAAAGGGCGGAGTCAGGCCTTGCTTCCTGTTTTGTAACAGAGATGTATCCTGCCGGCGATAAACAAGATGCTGTGCATGGCAAGTGGAAGCAGTCGAGCTAACCCTACAGACACTCTATCTGAGAACGTTGGTGTTTGGACAGGAGGTTTTTTGCTCGTCTTAAAGCTTCGAGCAAGCTCAGATTTGAGCTTGTCTGTTTTCAGACTTGTAGATTGTTCATCTAAAATCTGATTTGTGAGACTAGAATGAAGGAAAACCAAAGGTGGTTGTGGTGCGAAGTGATGACATGTGACAGACTTCTGTAAGAAGGAGAGACAGAGAGAGAGAGAGAGAGAGAGAGAGAGAGAGAGAGAGAGAGAGAGAGAGAGAGAGAGAGAGAGAGAGAGAGAGAGAGAGAGAGAGAGAGAGAGAGAGATGGAGCTAGAGCCATGGAATGAGAGAGAGAGAGAGAGACAAATATAGGCAAAAAGGTAGAGAGAGATATGTAGGTAGAAAGAGAGAGAGATAGAGAGATGGAGAACGAGGAATGGAGAGAGGGCGATGGAATGAGAGAAAGAGAGAGAGAGATGGAGAGAGAGAGAGAAAGAAAGAGATG
>NC_044049.1:15780154-15887654 GCF_902167405.1 Gadus morhua | reverse complement strand
TATGGAGATAGCCAGGTCGGGGCCCTCAAGAAGAGAGAGGTCAGCTGACCTCCACAACCTTTGACCTTATTGCCCATCAGGCCGACTACTTCAGAGAGCCAGTCTGGCACCACCACCTCCAGCTTCCACCCCACACCCTGTAGCCCCTAACCCCAACCCCGACTCTCCAGCTGGGTTGACAGGATCTGGAGATGTGTGTGCGTGTGTTGCGGCAGGGGGTATTACTGGGACAGGCAGGCAGGCCAGAGTGGGGGTAGGGGGGGGAGGGTAAGGGGTTTGGGGCTGTTGTCCTGAGGGGTCCTAGAGTGTAAACACTGAGTGTCTGTGATGTGGTGATTCACGAGGGCTTCGGCTTGTGGGGGCCGCCGGGTCGCTGTCTATACGGGGAACACACACATACACACACACACACACAGACACACACACACACACACACACACACACACACACACACACACACACACACACACACACACACACACACACACACACACACACACACACACACACACAAACACTCACAGACACACAGACACACAAAAACACAACGCAAACACACACACACTTGCACACACATGCAAACACACACACACACACACACACACACACACACACACACACACACACACACACACACACACACAAACAAACCCGCACCGACACACAAACACGCACACAGAAAAGCAAAACACACACACACACACACACACACACACACACACACACACACACACACACACACACACACAAACACATACACACATACAGACACACAAACGCAAAGACACACAGATATTGAGCACACACACAAACATACACACACTCAAAAACACATGATATTAGATTTATGTATTTATGCACTCTGTTAGCACTATGCACTAGCACTACTATGTGGCTGCAGGGGGTAGAGACAGTGTGTGTGAGTGTGTGTGTGTGTGTGTGTGTGTGTGTGTGTGTGTGTGTGTGTGTGTGTGTGTGTGTGTGTGTGTGTGTGTGTGTGGGGGGGGGGGGGGTATATGTGACAGAGAAGGTGGGGAGGGGGGTACATGGGGTTCAGAACAGCTGGAGGACGTAGCAGCACTAAGTTGTGTTGATTCATAGTTCAGAGTTCAGAGCCTTCACATCCAGCGACCCATCATATATATAGCATGTCGTGTGTGTGACCCCCCCCCCCCCCCCCCCCCCCCGAATCCCCCACTCCAGATTGAAAATATTATGAACACAGTTTTATTGCTTTGCTATTCAAGAGCACGGTTAGTGACAACGACATACAGTACTGCAGCAGCACCACTAGAGGGCAGAGCAGTGGGCTTCCGCCACAATTTTTTTATGTATTTATTTTAAATCGTTTGCTTTTGTTCTGTTTAGCAAAGTTCAAGGTTTGGTGTTCAAACAAGTTCAGCACTATAATGTCTTCAGCAATGTTGAATGTCACCCTCACTCAAATACTACATATACACTTTGACTCAACCTATCACATTCAGCTAGGCTAAGATCAAAAGCAGTTCTCCCTCACAGGAAAAAGACAACATCTACGGCCACCAGCACAGGATCTAGATTGCTCATCATGAGCAAAACACATTATTGAGATACAGTGGCGTTCATTGTATTCCTCTTTCTTCTCTTTGTTCTTACTTTCTATATTTTTTGTGTTCTTTCTGAATATATATACTTACCGAGAGACTTGGGAATGTGTGTAGAACTCTTCTTTGCCTTCGGAGATATAAATATTATAGGATACATGAAATATTTAAGCTGCCACTAGGAAGCTTGCAACCTATGGATGGATGGATGGGTGGATGGATGATGAATGGGTGAGTAGATGATGGATGGATGATGGATGGATGAATGATGGGTGGATTGATGGTTTGATGGATATTGGGTGGATGGATGGGTGGGTGGATGGATGACGAATGGATGGATTATGAGCGGATGGATTATGGATGGAGGATGAATGAATGGATTGATTTTTGGGTAGATAATGGATGGGTGGATGGTTGGATTGCTGATGGATCAATGGATGATGGGTGGATGGATGGATGGATTGCTGATGGATGAATGGTTGATAGGTAGAAAGATGGATGGGATGAATGGGCAGATAGACAGACAGACAGAGCGAGAGAGGGAGAGAGAGAGAGAGAGAGAGTGAGTGAGAAAGAGAGAGAAAGAGAAAGAGAGAGAGAGAGAGAGAGAGAGAGAGAGAGAGAGAGAGAGAGAGAGAGAGAGAGAGAGAGAGAGAGAGAGAGCGAGAGAGAGAGAAAGAAAGACAGACAGACAGACAGACAGACACGCACGCACGCACGCACGCACGCACGCACGCACGCACGCACGCACGCACGCACGCACGCAAGCACGCACACACACACACACACACACACACACACAAACACAAACACACAAACACACAGACCGACAGTAGCCACATAGTGTTAAACTGCATGGGACTCATAAGGGCATTTATAAGTGCGTGTCGGGGCTGGGTTCCTGAACTTGAAGGGAAACCTTTTGCTTGACAAACTGAATAACACCAGTCCTCCCTCACCTCTGTAGTCTGTGTTCTCTCTGTAGGGGCCTATGTCGGGCCCCCTGTGCCCACCTTAATTGATGCATTCCAGCATTTGATTGGACATCAGAGTAAATACTCCTGGGAGCTGCTTCAAAGACCAGCCTTTACTGTCGTCTGCTACAGTATTTTTTAACTCAGGCTTCCTTCTTCTTCAACATTCATTCATAGATCATCATTTTATAACTTTACTTTGAAGTAATTTCTGTCACTTCAATAAGTCAGTGAAATATAGCTCACCTCTTAGCTCTCCCTGATGCTAACGATGATTATGCTAATGCTCGTGACATTTCTCTGACTGGTAAAAGTAGACAAAAAGTTCTGGCTTAAAGTTTAATTCCAAAAAATCATCTCTTCTACAATCAAAACAGCTCTGAGGTATAAAAATGAATATTGAAGCTGAAACATATTTCAAGTTACCAATCTGTCATTGGCACACTGAAGTGTGAATTAAAACCCAGAAAACCTATTTTCTTGGAGAATGCCTCCTGGGATTGAGATAGCCTTTCTTTTATTGCTTAAAACAACATAACCTAGATTTTGATATTCAATATTTCGTATTTTCAAAATCAAATTCGGGTCAACATTGGTGGCCATTTTTTTTGTTATTGAAGTTTGAGAGACAGATATAATTTTAGTTTCCCTTTCAGTCCCCAACGCCACTGTGGCTTTCTCCATGAGGAAACAGCTAGAAGAGACAGATGGATAGAAAGAGAGAAAGAGAGAGAGAAAGCAAGAGGGAAAGAGTGCTAGAGAGAGAGAGAAAAGACCATGGTGGAAAAATAAAAGAGCTGAAGTCTGGCTAACTTCAATAGCCTCTCTGTGTCCATCTAACACGGGGAGTTGCATGCTGGGAGTTGGCCCTTTCCATTCAGCCAGACCCCCAAACTCATAAAGACCTCCTCTATGGCCCCCAACCTGAAACCCACCCACCAAAGACCCCGTCCGTATAGGGCCCCGTCCATGGGAACCTGCAATCTGCAACGTAATCCCACTTTGGCCCCTGGAGAAGCCTTTCCAAACAAATCCAGTGAGTTCCTAATACCCCGGGCCCCTGACAAGTGGCTCCTGGCTAGGCTAGGGCCCTGCGCTCTGCAACCTCCAACAACACACTTGGCCACATCATCGGTTCTCCTGTTTTTATTTTTTTTTCTCCCTCTCGTCTCTGGGTGAATGACAAAGGAGAGGATCTCTCACTAATTGCCTGGGAGATTGGAAAGAGGGGGCTGGGCTGGGGGATCCGGCCCGTTTAAAAAAAAACGAACGACGGAGGCTCTGGAGGCAGCGGGGTACTGTCACTCCGGCTTTGCCTGCCCTTGGTGTGCCGTGATCGGGATAAAGGAGCTGGCGAGGCCGCCTCTTCTCCCTCCTCCTCCCAGAGCCAGGCTCCCACTAGCAGATCATCAGCCGAGGCCAGCCGCTCCCAGGGCCCCGGACTTTACATCTCTGGCCAACCCACGAGGGGGACCGGGACAATGGTTGGAGGAGGAGGAGGAGGAGGAGGAGGAGGAAGCCGCGGCCCGGGCTCTGCTGGAGGCCCCTCTCCGCGCCTGGGAAAGGAGGGGTGGGCTTCATAAACCACAGGCCGCTGAGAACGGGCTACCGGAGCCAGAAGGCAGGGGCCGACAGTGTTGCTGTGTGGAGAAAGGGCAGATACATAGCAGCCCACTGGTTGTGATCCAAAGCTAGTTCAGCCCCTTTGTGAACAATCCAGCCACTGTGGATCAACGGGCTGGAGAAACGCTGGAGACTGTGAGCCCACAGTTAGGGTGGTCCCTGACCTTTAGATCGGGTGCCTGGTGGCGTGGAGAGTAAAGACTAATAGGGACAAACACACACACAGACAAACACACGCACACACACAGACACACACACACACACACACACACACACACACACACACACACACACACACACACAGACACAGACACACACACACACACCCACACACACACACACACACACACACACACACACACACACACACACACACACACACACACACTCACTCACTCACACGCACATACACACAAACACACACACACAAACACACACGCACACACGCACACACGCACACACAAACACACACACACACATAAACACACAAACAGAGCGCAGAACCATTATATTTATTACTTAGACTGAGTCATGTTCTTCTATGAGGCTGGGCTACCAGAATAAATATTGCAGAAGTATTGGTTGCGGCTTCATTGCAGAGAAGGAGAAGTATGAAGAGAGACCTAGGAAGTGCAGCTCTGGTCTGAGTGCACGCAAGGCATAGGATTCAGGGGTCATGGGGTGTTTTTAATGAGAGAGTTCACGCTCGTCCCCTGTTCCTGACCTCCTTCTATCCCCACGTGCCTTCTCTCTTTTTTCACCTCTTTCTTCTCCTCCTCAACAACACAAATCCGCCACTCTATGCCATGCACATGTGTTGGCGTTGTTTGAACTCTGGGAATGGAAGGGTGGGGGGGGGGGGGAGAACTTCAAAAAGAGTTCAAAGTGAACGGCAGCATTTTTTCCCCCTCACGCTAGTTTTTTTTATTCTCAATCGCTCTCTTTCTCTCTCTCTCTCTCTCTCTCTCTCTCTCTCTCTCTCTCTCTCTCTCTCTCTCTCTCTCTCTCTCTCTCTCTCTCTCTCTCTCTCTCTCTTTCTCTTTCTCTTTCTCTCTCTCTTTGCTCTCTTTCACAGTGTTTTTTGAAAGGCGTGCTTCAGAGTGCAAATGATGATAAGGTCGCGAGACGAGGATTATGATATGCAAATTAGGCTTTGTGTTGGCCCGGTTGACATTGGTTACACAAGTGGCAGTGGAGGAGAGGCAACATGGAAAGGTAAAAACACACAAACGCACACACACATCTACACAACTACACACAAACGTACACATCTACACACACACACACACACACACACATTTACACACACACACACACACACACGACACACACACACACACACACACACACGCACATAAACACATAAAGACATGTACCCATACATACACACAGACACACACACACACCTCTTTCTCTTCTAGCATTACCCCCCCCCCCCCCCCCCCACATTACTATACAAACTGGCCAAACTGTTTTTTTTTTCATTCACATCAAAAAGGTTGCACACAACAAAGAAAAGGTTGTGTTGAAAGAGAAGAGAAAAAAGGAGCAGAAGAAGAAAAAAAAGGTCTCACATGTTGATGTTAAAGAACGTTGATTGGTCAGCTGGCAAGAGAATCCTGTGTGTGTGTCTGTGTGTTTGTGTGTGTGTATTTGTGGGTGTTTGTGTGTGTGTGGTTGCGTGAGTATGTGTGTCAGGTGTATGCATGTGTATGTGGGTTTTATACACCTTTTGCATTCATAGAAAAAGGAGGAGGGTGTCAAAGGAGGGTGTGTCTTTGTTAATTCACCTTTAATTATTATTATTATTGATAGAAATGTTAATGTGTGTGTGTGTGTGTGGGGGGGGGGGGTATACCAAAACAGACACAGAAACACATGATTAGATAAAGACTAAATTTGCACATGACAACAAACGCTTTTTAAGCATTCTCTTGTATGCTCCACCAAAGCACTGGTTGAGTGCAAGCAAGGTGCAAATATGTACTCTCCCTACAGTTAATAGAGTGTTGATATCTCTGAGAATATTGTCAGCATGGGCTGCTGTGGTTTGAAAGTCGACATCATGGTCCCAAGGCCTTTGGATGTATTTAGAAATTTAGAAATATATATATTTTATTTTGTTCAATATTTAATTCTCAGTCTTTGTTTGGTATTTTTTTTCCTTTCAAATGCAAAATCCTCATTGTGCCTTTTAAATCAACAAAAAACGAAAAAACTAAATTTCTCCTAACATTTTCTTAATAAGATTCTAAAAATTAAATGTAATAAAAGCTTATGAAATAAAAAAGAAAGGATCACTATTTTGAATGGCTGCTTGCTGCTCTGTCATGAATAATTAAATGCACGACATTGACGCTTAATTCTTTATGTCGTAGTCCAACAGATCCACTAGGTGGCAGCCAATCCAAACCAATGTAGACAAGCGTTGGGGTATATTTACAAAATCGAGTGGATTTTACGTTGACCGTGGCTATGGGAATTTCGGCTCCTTTTAGGGAGCCGGACCATTTGGATCAGCTCACCAACAAGAGCAGGCTCGTTCGGCTCTCAAACGGCTCTTAATATATACCTCTCACTTATACTTTTAATAATTCAGCCAAATGTAACCCGTTTCGACTTATGATTTGTAGGTATGGGTAGGCCTATATATCACTTAAATTATTCAATACATCCTATTATTATTCAAAAGTAAAAATTACATTTTCTAATATCAATAAATTGCTGTAGCTGATTGTCTTCATTGCATATGAGCGCAACGCGCATTGCATTCCCGCCCCTCGCTGCTTGCTTAAGGGTATGATCCTCCTTGTCTATCCCCACTTTATTGGTTGCATGCATGCACGCAGCTGGGTTCGAGTTAGGTGGGAGCCAGTGGGAGCTGAGCTCCCATAGAGAGAGGTCTGGCTCCCATGAAAGCAGCAACCTCAAATATCTGTGGGGGTCTCTGAAAATACAGCAGCATAATTATGTAATTACAAATAAAGCAATTTTCCCGTCCACATACAGAGTAAGAATGACGTTGAGGTAAGGGATAATAGAACGCCGGTCATTATCGGGAAAATAAGCCCCAGACAGGGCGAACCGGACACCGACGCGAAACGGAGGTGTCTTGCTTCGACCTGAAGGGGCTTATTTACGACTTATTTTCAACAATTCAGCGCAAGGCCAATACGGTCTTCTATCCCCCGTAAAACAACTTTAAGAGACCCCCACAGAAATGGAATCATAACTCGAACCCTGCATGCAAGTGACAGTCACTGGCTGCACACACGCATAGAATGCACGGAGCCCCGTAGCGCGGAGATCTTCATATCATTCTACCTAGGCAAACTATATGTAGGCCTATATTAAAAAAAATATGAAAAAAGAAACGGCCCGCGGTCGGGAGCCGACTCCCATCGTTGACCTAAAATAGCCGGCTCTTTGAACTGGCTCGTTTGCGACCGACCGATCACTATTGGCTATAGTTACCTGACCTCTATATAGTTGACTCATGCTGTATCTATTTTAAGCGTATATTTAAAGTAATTGCATGATATAACATCGTACGTGTTTCGGGTGCATAACTCTGTGCATAACATTTCAGGCACGTCTAGAGCAAATTAATTAAGACTATATAGGCTTTTTCGCTATGTGTGTTACCCGCATCAAAACACTTAAATGCTCTCGCCATCAGCCAAAGAAGGTAAAACGTAGATCAGAGCATTATGTGTTCGAGTTATTCTTATTGATTAGCGATTGTGATGTGTGTGTTTGGCGATGATGATCCCATTCACCCAAACCACGCACAAGCCCAGTTTCCTTTATCTGTCACCATTATCCACACCCATGTGAGCGTCTTGACAACTGAGCATCTGCTACCACGGTTGTTTGATAGTCGGATCAAATTTGATTATTCTTTCCTTCGACGGAGTTGGTTAAAATGAGCAGCTCTTCATTCTATAGCAACCTCGTTCCCAGGCGTCTTTATCTCAAGCCGGAATGCTTGGAAAGGGATGCTCCAAATCAGCGTTATTGGCGAAAGCGAGGGCGGGAGTCACATATGGGTTTAGCGGCGAGAGAGGGAGGGACTTTCACTTACATCGGTTTAGCAGCGAGATAGAGGGAGGGACTTCTGATAGAGTTGTAAACGTTTCCGTTATATATTTGGTTGTTGCTTTGTCTAATTATTCTTCAAAACTCCATATTTAGTCTTCTTGTCGTTGTTGTTATTTTTTTCATGTTGTTAGTCTTTCTGCCTTGGGGACTGTTAACTGGTGTACACATCTAAAAGGAGGTAAGAGACTGGAAATTGCGATGTGGTAGACCGGGATAACGATACAATTCAGTCTCCTCTCTCGCCTAGTTACAATGTGCAGCTCTCTAGTCTGTAGTGCAGAAACGCCCGCCGAGCATCAACTCTGCTGTCATTGAGGGCTGCAGGAGTGATTCGCCGACATAACAACACTGTGCGCAGGGGGTGAAAGATTGGGAAGCCTCTATCGATACGGTGATTATCAGCTAACCCAACACACCGAAGAGGGTATCATCATTCCGACTGAAAGAGACGACAAGGTAGGAAGAAGAGTCAAATCCGTTTTTTTGGTTGTTTCCGTCGTACACTTTCATTATTTATCAGCTGTTTTTGGTCAACGGTTGCCCACTTTATTCAGACTCAGACTATCATAGAGCAGAATACAACAAGAATAGGGGACAAAATATACATTTTGTTACGATCTTACAAACCGTGAATACATTATGTTATCAATATAAGTGAGATATTGAAAACACATAAAGGGTGGGAAAAATCATCCCATCGATACAACAGTTGGGGTTTTCAGACTGTACTAGCTTAAATGTCGGCTGCTCCATTATTGTCTTTAAGAAAATCACACGTTTTACTGAACATTTCTAACGTCCATGACCATGACATTCAGCTAGAAAACCCGTGATGGCGTTAGCCCCAGCCTAGACTACGTAGGCCATGGATGTCTGGCGGTGAAGTGATTTATTATATCCCATAACAAGACTTTTCTGAAAGCCAGCTCAGGTTATCAGCCTCTATAAGCAAAAAAGCTATGGTGGTATAAAGCCTACTGTTGCTTATTATCAGTTCATGGGGCTGGTTGGGTGACTTGGAGGAGTCTTTAAACGGGCTGTCCTTTACTCAGCTATTCCAACTATTTCATTTTGAATTACTTTTCATCTCTTGACTGAAAAAAAAACAGCCCATCCCTGACGCTGTTGCACAGTGCTGTTCAATTAACGTTTTAATGATTATGCAAGTGATTTATAAAGGTGCCTAGATGAAAATAGAAACTACATATTTGGCGCTTGTTGTGTCAAGCATTGATGATATGAGTCTGAGCGTTGTCAATGGCCTCTACCATTTAAATACACCTTGCCTGTTTCTGCTAGGCCTGGTAGCGTCATGGTCCATGAGTGTGTGGTGTGTGTCTGGTTTAATCCAGCCTGCGTTGCCGACGAAGATTGAATGCTACTAAAATCAAAAGGTAGGTAAATCAAGTTCTCGGCTCTCCTCCTACTCTCAGTTTACCTCTCCTCTCAACTCCACTCTTCTCCATTCCTCTTGTCTCCTCCCCCTCATCTCGCACTGCCCCTTCTCGATTGACCTTAACCTTAACCGCGTGTGTGTGACGGCCATTGATCCAACTTGTGGCCTTGAACAGCCACTCCCCCCCACACACACACACACACACACACACACACACACACACACACACACACACACACACACACACACACACACACACACACACACACACACACACACACACACACACACACACACACACACACACACACACACCATATGTCCCACCATATATACACACATCTGGTTTTGTTTGTTTCACCTTACAATAAAACATGTGATTCCACTGATTCTATTAGTTGCAGTAGAGTAGCAGAAGCCAGCATAAGGGGACATTAGGTCATCTTTGCCTTATATTTCAGTCTGTATATTTTGTAGCCGAGTCCCGATCTGAAGATGTACTCAAGACCCTTACATAATATGTAAGGTGATTAATACTGACAACCTTAGAAAGGCATTGGCCTAATGCATGTGTATACGTCTCCTTTAGCGCACGGCTGTATGCTAGTGGGGCAGTATGGGATCAATGATGCTTGTGCAGTTGTGTGTTTATCGCAGCATGCTGCATACCACGATGGGAGTTATTTGTGTTGAATTGTTTTTCAGGCTGAACTGCAGGGCTAAACAAGTATAGCTTGCCATGGCACTCTATGTCCAGCCAGCTCTAAGAGACTGAGTCGTGTGTGGTGTGTGGTGTGTGTGTGTGTGTGTGTGTGTGTGTGTGTGTGTGTGTGTGTGTGTGTGTGTGTGTGTGTGTGTGTGTGTGTGTGTGTGTGTGTGTGTGTGTGTGTGTGTGTGTTTGTCAACATGAAACAGTACTGCTCACCTGTAACTCCGCCAACAAGCCACAGGTCTCTGCTAATTGGGCTTGACACCATCATGTTGGTAGTGCAGTAGTGTGTATATGTTCCTCCACCTTTTATCAACCAGGGCAGCACGCAGCAGAGTAAGCCATCTCAATGACAATGAGTTATATCCTATATAACAGTAGCTTCATCATATAGACATCTGCTCTTGTTTAGGAGGGAGGAGGTAGATAGAGGGAGAGGGTGAGAGAAACACCGTCTGGTCGCAAAGAAATAACAGGAAGTTGCAAGTTAGAGGAGTAACAATGACTTCCTGTTCCAAATGAATGCAACAACATAACAGAGTTTTTCAAAAACAAAGATATAGTGGATCTGACAAGAAAAGTAAAGTGTTAAGGTGTACCAGCGCAGATTTGATACCAAAGGATGTTTCAAATACAATTACTGGAATTTTGATCTCAATTGTATGTGTCCTGGTAACGGTATGGAATGGTATGAAAAAATATTTTAAGTTGAATCCCAAGACAAAAAAAGCCAAAACAACTCACCAGCTGCTGTGAGCTGAGGTGATTGCTGACCTTCTTCAACCTATTGTGGCGTTCAAACACCACTGGCTCACTCTTATAGGTCCAATTCAGTCTGAGTTCTATTCATGTTTGTCTCTGTTTTTTTATATTATATGTCTGTGTGTGCGTATGTGTGTGTGTGTGTGTGTGTGTGTCTGTCTGTGTCTGTTTCTGTCTGTGCCATGCAAATACATATCTTTCCTTATTTGCTTTTTGCTCCTAATCACCGTTTCTTGTCATACCTAGCCCCTTCTTTGAGTGAATGCTATTCAGCTGTTAAAATCCTGATATCATCCATTACAGTGGGATTACCTTGCAGTCTGAGACTGCGTTGCAAGAGGGCTTATGTACCCCGCTAGCTGTTAGCTTGTGCTGGGCTGCGCCACTTCACACATAGAATAGCAGCTATTCAATTATACTGCACAATTGAAGCCAGGGAGAGAGAGTTTCCTGTCTCTTTGTGACTGTTTTTGTGTGTGTGTGTGTGTGTGTGTGTGTGTGTGTGTGTGTGTGTGTGTGTGTGTGTGTGTGTGTGTGTGTGTGTGTGTGTGTGGGTCTGTGGGTCTGTGGGTCTGTGGGTCTGTGTG
The DNA here is from genome assembly GCF_902167405.1 of Gadus morhua. Taxonomy (NCBI): domain Eukaryota; kingdom Metazoa; phylum Chordata; class Actinopteri; order Gadiformes; family Gadidae; genus Gadus; species Gadus morhua. The sequence goes on along the minus strand of NC_044049.1, from coordinate 15,875,919 downwards.
TGTGTGACTGTGGGATATTGAGTGTGTGTGTGTGTGTGTGTGTGTGTGTTTGTGTCTCTGCATATGTGTTCTTGTATGTGTCAGGTGGTGACTCTGCACGTATCTGTGGTTTTGTGTATGTGTGTGTGACTGTGTATATCTGAACACAGGCATGGAGAAAAGGCTAAACCCATTTCTGTTTGCAGTCACTGTCAGCCATATCTCCCCATGTCATCCCTGTTGTAATGTAACTGTAATTACTGTAATATGTGCTATCTTTTGGACGCCCTATGACTGCGTCCCTGCAGTGCTATCAAATCCAAATTAGAGACGATATTTAGAAGCCAATTTTGGCATACTTGATTCCTTTAATTTCTTAGTGTGGTTTTAGAGTAAAGTAAGGCAAAGTAAATTGTAAACACAAGCGTGTCTGAGCCCAGCCATTCTTCCCTACTATTTCTCACTGCCCCTAAGATAATCATTTTAAAAGTGAAGCACTGGAAAAAGCCCATCCATAATAACCGACTAAACTCAATGCTGGCTGTTGCCATGTCAGAGATTTACACACAAAACACAGACTGAGCCCGTCCCCGCTAAACACAGCAGATTTATGACAATTACATTATGAAATGATCAGCGTATTGTGCTGTTCAGTATTGTATTCGCACACAAATATTTGCTGGTCTTTTCAATACATTTTTTGTCTTTGTTTATCCTCTAAATTTCTGCTCTCTAGCTCGCATTCTGTTTCTACCGAGTCTCTCGACTACATCCATGCCATCATCCATAGTGGATAAGGACTTTTAATCACGCGTTAGGTAGTGCTTGGTTATTCATTCAATGCAAGTGTAGTTCTAAATAATAATCAAAACACACAATAATGTTTGGACTGTTCCTCACACTCAAAATTAGGGATTCACCCACTTATCAAAATGCACAGACACACACACACACACACACACACACACACACACACACACACACACACACACACACACACACACACACACACACACACACAGACACACACACACACACACACACACACACACACACACACACACACACACACACAGCCCACACATAAAAACACAGCACACACACAGCCAAAAACAGACACACACACACACGCACACACACACACATTGAAGCTTCCTCACTGGAGAGCTTGTGCTAACCCACTGGTGGAGAGCGAGGTGGCAGGGTGTTGTGGAGCTGCCGAACAAGAGGACAAAGGAACCGAGCGCAGCACCAGATGAAGAGCTTCACCGTCGTCATGGCAACTAGTGCTTGATGTGGATGGTGAGGTTTGATGTTCGACGCCCAAAGACAGAGCGGTAGAGACAGAGAGGGAGAGACAGAGAGTGGGATCAAGGGAGAGCGACAGACAGAGACAGGGATGGATGGAGAGAGAGACATAGACCAAGAAAGGGGAGAGAGAGAGAGAAAGAGAGTGATGGAGAGGGACATAGAGAGGGGGAGAGAGAAAGACAGAGTAAACTAGTTTGATCCGGTCTGGCTCAGGAGTGTGGGCATTATATCCGCCTACTAGATGTTGTTTGTTATCGAGTTTGGAATGTGTTGTGATTCTCACCAGTCCTGTCTGTTTGTAGGCCTCCTCCCGGTTCAACACTGTTTGCAAATGCGGCTACCTAGATGCTAATTGCATTGCAGGCCTATATGTTCAGACTGTATGTGTGTACGTTAATGTGTGTGTGTATCGAAAAATTAAAATTTCCTCTGAAAATGTCCATCTAATTGAGTACTTACCTGTCATGTACATACCTGTTCCATTGCACTATCTATCTTTCTCTCGTCCTCTCTCCCTTCCTGTGTCTCTCTCTCTGTCTCTCTTTCTTACTCACTCACTTACTGACACAGTCTCTCTAACGGTCCTGCTCTCACTCTCCCTCTCCCTCTCCCTCTCACACACACACACACACACACACACACACACACACACACACACACACACACACACACACACACACACACACACACACACACACACACACACACACACACACACACACACACACACACACACACACATACGTCCTCGCCTCCTTTCCTCTGTGTCCCACCTGTGTCCCACCTCTCTCCGCTGTTTGGCCGGCTGCCCAGAGCAGGTCATTATGTCCTGGACGAGGTTTAAAGCAGGGGGGCGTTAGACTCTAGCCCACAATGTTGTACCTTCTATCTTCTACAAGCCCACACGGCCACTCTCTACCAGCCGTTCCCTTAATCACAGGTCCTCTTCATCATCTGCCTCAAAGGATGAGTAGAAGGACAGGGCCAGGTAATATCATTCTGTTATGCTCTAACCTACAATAAAAAAAGACAAGTGATTTTGTTCTTCTTTTTAAAAGAGCTATATGTAACCTATATGCTTTACAAAAACATAAAATGACAGTGATTTGTTATGGTTCGAGTCTGGGGAGTATGGGGTGGGCAGAAACCTCTCCGATACTTCGAATTTAGACTGCAGTACCCTACGATCGGTATCAATGTGTACCTTTTAAAAAGATTATAATTATAGAGAGCATGATGGAAGGATGGAAGGAGAGTCAAAAGAGAGAACAAGGGTGGGGTGGAGGGAGAGACAATAGAGAGGAGGATGGAAAGATGGAGGGAGGGAGAATAGAGAGAGAAGAGGAAAGTAGGAGGGAGAAGGCAGGAATAGAAGAGGAGAGGAGGGTAGTATGGCATTAGTGGGGAGGTTGATATGAGAAGAAGAATAGGGTGAGTCAGAGAGCGATCATGATACAACAAATAGATAGACAAACAGACAAATAGACAAAGAGGCAGACAAACAAAGACACACAGTCACATAATGAGCAGAGAGCAGGTGAACAAACCAGGGCCCCGTCTGTCTCCCCAGTGGACAGGGATAAACAAGATACACTGCACAAATACTGCCTCGCTTCTAGCACACAAAGATAAAAAATACATCCATACCATTTATGCCATTTGGGGCTGGCTTTCATCCAATGACTCAAGACCGTCATACCAAATACCGAGAGTGCATATCATGGTAATTGCGCCTCTAACCCTGGCCTTTCTAATTTCATGCTTTATGCTATATATTGAGGTGGTCTGCTGGCTCCAAGTGTCAGGGAAGGGGAGGGACAGAGTTGTAAAATGTGAAAAGTCCTTTCCATTAATGACAATGAAAAAGTTGTGTTTGTTGTTATCAAAACTCTCTCTCCCTCCATCCTTTCCTCTCTGTCTCTCCCTCCATCCTTCCCTCCTCCTCTTCTCTGTCTGCTGTGTCTTCGTCCTTCCATCCTTCCCTCCTCTTCACTATCTGCTGTCTCTCCCTCCATCCTTCCCTCCTCTTTTGGTCCTCCCTGTGTTGTGCAACTGATGTGTACCATCCTATTTAAACAACTATTCCTTGATTTATTGGTGAGGCGGAATGAAAAACATTAGCAACGTGAACATTGCTAATGAATGCTATGCTACTGTTGAGCTAACAGCTAAGTGTTTTAAAGCAGTCCCGTTTATATTCTGGGGGCAGATTTCTCCTCTGAATCCCAATCACCTGAGCAGTAAACACTGAAACCAAAAACATGGATTAGCCTCTGCCTGGATACAGAGGTGATAAACACAGAGCTACGGACCCAAGGCTGCTTCTCTCTCTCTCTCTCTCTCTCTCTCTCTCTCTCTCTCTCTCTCTCTCTCTCTCTTTCTCTCTCTCTCTCTCTCTCTCTCTCTCCCCGCCTCGTCGCTGTGGTTCAGCAGGTTAAATTTCAGAGAGCCTATTAGTTGCAAACAGTTCTATCTTCATTGATTAAGCTTTGTCCACCTTCCACGTGGGTGTCAGTTCATGCAGGGTGCAGATTCACTGTCCACAATGAATACAGCTTACTGCCTATTTATGTAATGCATGCTTATAATGCATTTTATTGGATCATATTGACTGAGGCCTAATGATCATTATAAAAACCAGGGCCGTGTAGAAACGTTGTAAGGGGCCGTGGCTCAATCGAAGCATGACTGGATTTTTTTCAGACATGTAAATTAACAAGAATTTGCCTTTCAATTGATAACAGCGGTTTAGTTTGCTTTGATATATTTTAAGTTCTATATATATAAATAACAGCTTCTGCATTAGTAACAATACAACTGTTTTGTGTCAATGTTTTGTTTGGCTAAAGGGGCACCTAGACAAATAAGGGCAAAGGAGCGGTGGCTTGGTCTAGCCCCTATGCACGTGGCTGAAGAAACCTACATTTTAAGTGTGATAGCTTCCCATGCTTAAGATCTACCTCAACAGCTAATTCCCTGTTTCGAGAATTCCAGTGTCTTTTAATAGAAATAGACCTGCACACATGCGCACATTCACAAGTCCTTGACTAGACAGTCCAATCATATGGCCCATCAATCAAACAAAGTGAAGGCCTGTAATGAATAGTATCTGTCTAGACAAGGAAGGAAGGGAAGGAGGGACTGAAAATGACCAGGAAAACGTAAATCACGGGTAAACCATGTTTTGATGGTACAGCAGCAGTACTCGGGTAATGGAATTAGTAATTTTATCTTTTATTTCAAGAGTTGTAATTTGGTGTTATTGAGTGGTCCAATTAGCAGCAAGGAAACGAGATGGACGAACTTAACACTCATAAGGTTTCAAAAACCATGTAGACTCATCTCTTTTACTGCCTATTGCGCATATTTTCTTATGCTGATTATTTTTTATCTGCTCTGTAAACAGATTATATTTCTCTATTTTAGACATTTAGCAGAAACTTTTTATAACTTTTATTATAAGTTGTTTACAGTGTTTGTACACGTCAATATCAGGCAGCCTAGCATCTAACTCAAGGATCTAAATTGTGGACATTTATCGTGTGTTGTTCATAGTCCTGTATATCAGAGAGTTATTCATTTGGATTGGATAGGAGGAAGTGTAACATATCTCTCAGTATCCACAAGGTCATATCAATCTCCTTTTCAGGATATGGTGAATCTTCAGTGATTGCTTTATTTAAAAAAAATCTGACCTTGTATCTCCTTCTCTAGCAACAAATATAATCTGATTGCCAATTAAAGTGGAGTGACGGGCCATTAACGAGGGGGGACAAGGAAATGCATGTTGTTCATTTGAAGCAGGATTTTTCCTGCATCGAAAAGGCATGGCTGCATTGAAAAGGCAACCTAAGGCTTTTCTCACCCCAACTAAGCCTTTGAAGAGAAATCGCTTAATTAAAAACAGCGTTAAGATGGTAGAAAGAATTGTCCATGCATTTATTGCTGCAATTCAGTCATCCCACCAGCAAGTTCTGCTTAACTATTGTTAAATTTGATCCACAATAGTTGTGGCAGACAAATAAGACAGTAGCTCTTTGTTCTTTGCTTTCCTTACGTTTCCTTATTTGCTGCAACTCCTATACTGTGCTGTGGTCGACGCATCCTTGCGATTCAAAGTCCTGCATTCAGAATCATACTTGAGTAAAAGTACAAAAGTAGTGGCACACTAAATACTACTATTATAAATTATAGTATTGTCGATTGGTACATCAACAGTTCGTCAAACACAACAGGCCTTTACACTACAAGGGTCCGAGAAGGTTTACCTTACCGGCCTTGAACAGCAACATTAATTGGGTTGCCATAGTACTCCATGTCGGTGACAGCACAGAACAGTAAGGGCAGGACTCCCCGCAATCACAGCTCACATCCAATCATAAGGAAACATTGAGGTGACGAGTACTGGCCAATCACAGCAAAGAAGGGCAAGACTTGTAGCAGCTAGAGTTGCCAGCTAGTTATGTCTTTAATACTGCATAACTACAAGGTTGTAAAATAAAAATTATTGTCAAACCAATACAAAATGTAAAAAAAAAATGACAATAGAGTAAACGACACCACACACAACAATGATAATAAATAAATTAATAAGCCAGCAAAAGATTGTTCAAAAAAGTTTAATATTCCTGACACATAATGGACAAGAGAAAAGACAAGATCACCGATTTATTTATAAAAGATCCTGATATGAGGAAGATGAAAAAATGATTTATTTTTAAACTAATTTTTTTTTTTTTTTAAACCTTTTTCTTTAAGAAAACCATAAAGGCCATCTCTATGCAAAAAAAAATATATCTATAACAAATACACATGTAGTGGCTGAGCGAAGAGTGCCAACAGCCCCTTTATACACAAGGCCATGGCCATAGCCAAACAGGGAAAAAAATAATAATACAGCAATGCGGCTTATCTCCCAATGTGTTTATTTAGAAAACGCAAATGAACACTAACCAACATTTGAAAACATTACAATTCAACACAAAGAAACACTTTTTTTTTTAATAATAAGCCATAATACTATATTTACTTTAGATTTACTTTCTATTTCATTCTAATCGATTTTTATGGTCCTTGATTTTTCCTGTGTGATAAATAACAGTCAGGTCCGAGAAGCAGGATGAAGAGCAAGAGCAGGTACATGAGGCATGGATGAAGTGGTGCAAGAGCATTCTGCAATTTAATATCTGAATTTGAATTCACCTTTAGCTTACAGTTACGACCAGCTCCAGAACAAAACACATAGTTGGTGTTCTTCTAATGTTGTTCTTATACAAGTGAAAACCTTTTCGAGTTTTTTTTCTTTAACTCCCATATTTCTCTGGTTCTACCTCTACTTTGTCGTTCATTCAGCTTTATTAGTCTTTTTTCCCTCCTTCTTGCCTCCCTTCTTCATGCTTCTTTATTTCTCCCCTGGCCAAAGCAAGCATCATGGCTGCCGCTGGCCTCTCTGACCAGGGAGCTGCTTCAGATGATTGGAGTGGCTCTGCTGGGATTAATTAGATGAGAGTCTTGTCTGCTTGCCATTTTTCCTCCATGCCCTCTCCCCCTCCCCTCCTCCCTTTTCTGCCCTTCTCCCCCTCCCTCTCACCTCCTCTGGTGTCCTGTCCTCACCTTCCCTCTGTCATTCACCCTACTCCTCTCCTTGACCTCACTTTACTCCTTTTCAGTTTTTCTCTCCTCTCCTCGCCTTTTGTTTCCTCCAAGCTCCTCTCCTCTCCTCCAAACTCCTCCCCCTCCTCCCAACACCTTCTTTCCTCCTCCTCTCCTTATAGCCTTTCCTCTTCTCTACTTTAAAACCAATTGACTCACTTCTCTGTATATATCTTCAACCAATGTATGCAGAAATACCACTCGCAAACTCACACTTTACCCAAATGTAAAAATATTCAAACATTTCGCAACCCCTTAAAGGTTCCAAACCATCAGATTAAACTATATTCACATGGTTCAGCCGTTTCTACCCCCACAATAATTTATAATTCTCTCTGAATCATTCTCCAACGATCCTTGTTTGTTCATTAGATATTTTCTTTCTTTATTTCCTTCCCTCCCTCATCTCCGGTCCATCGTTCACAAAGGCTGGCTAATCCTAGGCTCTTTTACTTTCCGTCAGTTTCCACTAGAGTGTTCATCGAGTGGTGGTTGGCTGTAGAGGGTCCTCCACGACCTCCACAGACCCTCTCCATTTATTCATTTTCTCTCTCTTTCATTTTTCTTTTCTTTTTGTCTCCCATCTATCATTATCTCTCTCTATGTCACGCTGTCTCTGAGTCTGGTCTGTCTATTGAATGTGTATTTCTATTTTTCATGTTCACCACCATGCAACACAAAGAAACAGTCACACACGCACGCACGCACGCACGCGCGCACGCGCGCACGCGCGCAGACCAACACACACGTCATACACCCACAAATGCATGCGCTCCACAATTATAATTTCAGTTTGGTGCCCCTCCCTCTCCTTTTCCTCCTCCATTACTGAACCTTCATTATCAACCACCTGAAACCAAGGAAACAGTTTGGCAGCTTGTGTGTGTGTCTTGGTTGTGTATGTGTGGGTCTATCTGCGTGTCGATCACAGCGATGATGAAGTGTTTTTTCGGAAATAAACAGGTGCAATAGACCCGTGCAGCTGACCTTCCATAACACAGCCCCCAGCAGGAAATGGTGGCTCGTTAAGCAGCTACCTGATGTGTCACTACCGCTTGCCCATATTGGCTCATGTGGGCTGGCCTGCAACGTCAATCGTGTGGGGGATGATGACGCATGTTGATGGAACCAGCACAAGCTCGCCATCTGTAGATCGGAACCGATTTACATCTTGTTTTCCAAGTGTCTCATTGCTGCCTTTTACTGATACAGAAGCGGTTTCCCATGGCAACCTTTGCTAGGGCCGCTCCACCTCCACCCCTCCACCTCCCTTTATTTTTGCTCCCTATGGGACTGGGTGTTACAGGCAGCCTAAATGATGACCCCTTCCCCCTCTACTCAAAGCTCTAGGTTCAGAACAAATCCAGGGATCACGTCCCATGTCTGGGGGGAGGACAGGGCTGCGTGCTGGGATGGGGGGGTGTCAGCCAGGGTTGCTAATGATAGAAGGAGGGATGGCTGGAGGAGGAGGAGGAGGAGAAGGGGGTAAACTATAAATAGTCCTCCAGACCACTTTATGAATATAAAGCCTCGGGGAGGCTGGTCTATTGCTGTTCTTGTATTGTGTCTCTTTGGTTGTGTGTCACACTGTCACATTCTGTTCATTCTCCAAGGCAGTGCTTTCGGCTTTATTCAAATTGGCAATTTGTGTCACCACCAACGCCACCGTCTCAATGTCATTCCCGTCCACACACACAAACACACACACAGACACAGCCTAATCTGTAATAAATGATTGCTGATGGTTTTAGCTGGTCTTTAGCTGATGCGTAAGAGTTCTGAATCAAGGTGCTACTCTGACCCTCTCTGCCTCCCTATTTCCACCCATCCATCCCTCTCACCATCTCCCTGCTCCCTTCCATCTATCCCTCTTTCCCATCTCTCCCCCTCTCCCTCTCCCTCCCTCTCTCTCGCTCCCCCTCCCCCTCCCCCTCCCCCTCTCCCTCTCCCTCTCCCTCTCTCTCTCCCCCTCTCCCTCTCCCTACCTCCCTCTCTTCTCCCCTTCTTCAGGCGTTGAGGCCTGTGCTGTGTGGTGATGGCCAGCCTGGGCAGCAACTCCAACAGCTCCAGGGGTGGGGGCCCACATGCCCAGGCGTCCACCCCCCGCCACGCCCCGGGCCCCCGGCTCCAGGTGCAGCGCTCCCTCTCCCGGGACACCATCACCATCCACTTCTCAGCCCTGGGGAAAGAGGAGGAGGACGAGGAGGAGGCGCTGTATGGGCCCCTGGTCGGCTCCCTGGGGGCGGCGGGGGGGTCTGAGTGTGAGGACAGGGCAGGAGGAGGGGGAGGAGGTGTTTCTGAGGAAGATGAGGAGGAGGAAGAGCAGGGTGTGACCAGGGGCCTGGAGGCCAGTGAGGAGCTGCTGCTGGAGCACTCCGCCGGGGGGGCCCCGCCGCTGCCTGTGTCCACCACCAGACCTTCTGGAAGGCCTGCCGCCCCCACCCATCCCCTCCAACAGTCCCCCTCCTCCGCCGCCATGCCTATCGCCGCCTCCTCCCATTACAGCTCCTCCTCCGGCTCCTCCTCCTCCAACCCCCCGGCCAGCTCCTCCTGGCCCTCGGACGGCTTGCCGCCGCCTCTCGCCTCGAAGGCGGCCACCGCCTCCTCGACCTCCTGCTCCCCTTCCAAAGGCCCCTCCCTCTCCTCCTCCTCCTCCTCCTCCTCCTCCAAGCCCTTCCTGAGCCTGGTGCGCTCCCTGTCCGGCGACGTGGAGCCGCGGGACGCGGCCGCCGCACTGCCGGCCTCCGCCACGCCCCCCCACCACGCCCGCCACAGACACCTGATGAAGTCCTTCGTCAAGTCCCTGTCCACGGACGCCCCCAAGCCCGAGGGTCCGGAGGGGCCCCTCCACGCGCACCCCCCCCCGCCGCAGACCTCCCAGTCGCGCCGCAACATGCAGCTCTTCAAGCAGTTCTCCCAGCCGCGGCTGTACACCGGCACAGCCGCCGCGACCCAGGCCGTCACCGACTCCTCCAAGACGGCGCCCTCCTCGCCGCTCACGCCCACCGAGGGGCGGGGCTCCTTCTTCAAGGTGCAGGAGGTGGAGGCCCGGATCGAGGACACCAAGCGCCGGCTGTCGGAGGTGATGTCGGACCCCCTGCACCTCTTCAGCAAGATCATGGGCGACGAGTCGGCGGCGTACGGGGGCCTGGCCGGCGGCGGCGCCGGCGCCCATCGCTCCAGGTCCCTGTCGTCGAGCGCGTCGGAGCTCAGCGGGGCGGCGGCGGCGGCGGCGCTGAACGGACTCGGCGAGAGCAACAACAACAACTACAGCATCAAGGAGGAGGACTGTCCGGAGGGCGAAGAGGACGAGACCCCCACCGGGGAGGGCCCCCACTCTGTCTTCTTCTCCTTCCCCTCGCTGTCCTCGGCCCTGGCGCCGGCGTCCCAGGGCGCCGCGCTGGCCCTGCTGCCGCTGCCCCGGTCGCCCTCCCTGACGCTGGGCCGCTGCTCCATGTCGGCCCTGGTGGCCCGGCAGGAGGACGAGGACTTCTGCATCCTGGGGGAGGGCGGGGACTTTGAGGCGTGCACCGACACGGACTCGCCGGACGGGGAGCGGCCGGGGTCCCGGCAGCTGCGCACCACCAGCACGGGGCTGTGCAGCGAGCCCGACACGGAGGGGGAGGAGGAGGAGGGGGAGGAGGAAGAGGAGGAGGAGGAGGAGGAAGAGGCGGAGGTCGAGGCTGTGCCTTTCACTGCCCTGGTCTTCCTGGCGCAGGTGGTGTACTGCTACCTGGTGTGTCCCGTGCCGCAGTACGCGTGCGCCGTAGTGCACGGGGCGGTCGCCGGGGTGATGCTGGCCGGACTGCTGCTGTGGCTGTCCTCGTCCAGCAGGAAGTCTTCTGGAATGAGGCGACGCAGGAAGAGGATGGATCACTGGAATGCGGCCCAGCTCGACATCCAGGAACCGGGTATATTCAAGGTAGGATCAGTCTCGGCGAGGGGGGGGGGGGGGATTTAGGCCCTGGTCCACATGATTGGTTGTGTAACATAAGAGACACACGTAAGTCCATGTCTGAGTGGACAGCGTTAGACACTGTCCTCAGTGTGAGTAGTGGCATGGTGAGTTGTGGAGCAGAATAGACCATACAACATGCGGTTTATTTTTTGGAAAAACCTGATTTGTGTCGGCTAGAATATAAGTCCTCATTCTATCAAATAAAACCAGCCCACTCTCTGGCTCTACCTTTACCCGTCTTCATGGTGTAGCGACTCCATCTCCTAGATTTCCCTTGGTGTTTGAATTCAATTGGCTTCTCAGACAAACACACACGCACGCACACAACCACACACACACATGCAGACACACACAAATACACACACATACACACGCATACACATGCAGGCTGTGCAGGTTCATAGCAACAGGCAACAGCATATTGAGGTATTGTTTCTCCAGGGAATGTTGCAGTTCCACACAGGGCAATCAGATAAGAGGAGGGTCCAAATGCTATGCCGCCTGTCTCTGTATGGCTGATGATCACAGATGATATAAGTAAACCAGTTCAGTTGAGTTAAACATTTACGAAGTAGGCCGTGTCACACTCTCGACGGCAGGCTGTCCGAACTTCATCCAACACAAGCCAACAACCAACAACGGATATGGGCCATTGGCTCGATGTTGGTGGTCATTGGTGTTTTTCAGACAGTGTGTAAGTAGCTTTCTTAATAAGAGGATGGAACACCTGGTTCTGAGAGGATCATCAAAGAGTAAACTTAACATGACCTTGCTTGTGATCCGATAGGGATAGATGCTAGACGGGAGTTTCACTCACAATATGTACGACCCAATTTCTGCTTTAGTTTTAATTATATATATATATATATATATATATGTATATATATATATATTAATGTATCTAGGTAAAAAATAAAGAAATGATTGATCTCTAATCCTCTGTGTGTGTTTGTGTGTGTGTGTGTGTGTGTGTGTGTGTGTGTGTGCGTGTGCGTGCGCGTGTGTGCCTGCACGTGCGTGTGTTGGTCAAGGGTTGGATGAACGAGATCAGCAGCTACGACCCGGAGACGTACCACGCCACCTACACCCACTCAGTCTACGTCCGTCTGGAGGGCTCCGTCCTGCGTCTGTCCAAGCCCAACCACAACATCGCCCGGCGGGCCACGCACAACGAGCCCAAGCCGGACGTCAGCTACATCAGCCAGAAGATCTACGACCTGGCTCACAGCAAGGTGCTCCCTCGCACGCGGGCGCATGTGTTGTGTATGTGTGTTGATGTTGGAGGTCGATTTTTGGGAGGTTTCGACGCACCTTGAGATAACCCAATTAAGCTTACTAGAATGGATGGTGGAATTATGGTGGTCTCCGTTACATTGGTGTTTATGTCGTTTATGAGCGTGTGAGAAGTGTGAGGCTGAGTGAGCGAGTGCGTGTCTGTCCTAGGCCGATGTCGACACACAATACTGTCAAGAGTTTTTTGGTTGGGCACGCCTATGTATGTAGGCACTGTGTGTGTTATGAGTGAACCAGTTGAATGCACTCCCACTGGACGGTGAAAGGGAAGCGGCGTGGCCATCTCGCTATCATCTCAACATGACCGCAGCCAAGTGACTCCTGCACGACATATGAAAAAAGCACTTGAGATAAACATCCCCGGTCACCGTGCAGAGATAGCTGTGACCTCCTGCAGGGGCTCAGCGTGTCTGTTGAGCCCAGGAGTTCAGACCACCTCAGGGCTGATAAATGCCAGCTGTCTTTTGGATTCGTCAGGCAACCACAGATGAGCTTACATCAGGCTTATGTAACGTCGTACCGCAGTGGGTGGACGTGGAACATTCAAAGTAAATGCAACTAAAGACTAAACCTTTATATTATCTATTATCTATTTATATATTTTGGACGTAACGATTTGAAACAGATTCGCACAGAAGGAAAACGTGCGGTAATCAGATTATCTTTTTTATTATGCTTTATATTATTAATGCTCTTGGTGTTATTGAATACCGATATATGTCTTGGACTGGATTTGGATTAAGAATGACATGAACGATTTGTTGACGTTCGGTTATGATGACAATGTAATAATATCAACAACGGGGGTGGCTAGCTTTATACGTGTCCTTACGTAGCTCCTTCTGCCCCACAGATCCACCTGGTTCCCCAGAGCCTGGCCAGGAAGCGGGTGTGGAACAAAAAGTACCCCGTCTGCATTGAGCTGGCCAAGCAGGAAGACTTCATGTCCAAGGCCCAGGGAGAGCGGCCCGAGGCTGGGGACGAGAGGCCCGAGGTCGGGGAGGACAGAGTGGACAATGGGGAGGCAGAGGAGCCTAGGAGACCCCCTTCTGTGGTTCCGAGTGGGGGTGCAGCTGGGGGTGCGGGTACTGGCGGCGGAGGACTCACCCTCTTCCTGTTTGGAAGAACGGGCCGGGACAAGGAGGAGTGGTTCAGGAGGTTCCTGCTGGCGTCCGGCTTGCGGTGGGAGGGGAGAGGCGGTGGGTCGGGGTCTGGTGCCTGTAAAGGGGGTGAGTCCTGACATCATGCTAGTCCTCACTCCACTCCAAGCCCTGATGCAGCCACTGTTATGCCATACACCACACAAATAATATAGAGACACTCTAGCGTCAGGTTCAATCCCCAATGTCCACACCAACCTACTGGAAGGCATCCTCGGGCGAGATGTTTTCCTCTTTTTGCTCCTTATGGCTTTTTTCATTATATTTGACTGGCCTGGCTCCACTCAGTGCCGCAGGGATTTGCGTCCCCATTACAACATAACCGCTCGAAGGTGTGTCTTTAACCGATGACAAGCTTGTCTTGAGTCGATAACACAATGATTTGCACGCTTATTGTAGCCTATTTTTTTTTGCCTATTTTTTTTTATATATATTACAGCCTGCTGTAAAAGTTTATTGATTTGTTTGAGGGACTTTTAATATATTTGGGTTTCAGACAGACTGAACTCAACCAATGATATCTGCAATGTTGAATTCAGTTTGAAGTTTGTGACTTCTAAATCTCAATAGCTCATTGAGAGCCGATTTATTACAGATGAGTCTTGTTTAAACATTTGACCATGCATCACACATATTTCCCAGAGTGCCACATGATGATCTTGACCCTGACCTTAGGAATGAACCACGTCGACTATAAATTTCAGCAATCACATGCCACTCAATCAGTGTGTCATAGTTTCACTCTGCACTGCCAAAAGTGCTCATGTCAAAAGCCTTTGGGGACCTGTATTGGCATTCACTGTCATCGCTTTTGATAAAAGCGTATGCAGACACACACCATTGGCTAGCCAGTTTTTTGTTTCCCTCGTGTATAATCAGACAACATGGATAATTATAAAAAGACAGTTAATCCAGTGTTCTGCGAGCTTGGCATCAGTCCCTGAGCAGCGTAATGAGCACCAGACGAGGGCAAGGCTAGTGGTGAAGGGCAGAGCTAGAGCCCGAGGGCGATGTGAATCCGCCCCAATGGCCACCAGCTCTGGCAGATGAGGACGAGGAGGTAGAGGCTGAATATGCAGCAGGTAAACCCACCCTGAATATAATAACATCCGTTAGGGAGGAGCTTTTTATAATTTCTGGAAATATATCGTCGCTGTGTCTAAAGCGATGTGGATGTTAGCACCATCAGAAAGATGTCAATATATATGCATACTATTTCCTATTCTTGTTTGTTCATTTAGCAGACACTTGCGACAGTAAACTCAGAAGCATGCCGTTAAGGTGCTGGTAGGGCATCTTGCTTAAGCATGCAGACGTTGGGGAGTGGACCCATTAAACCTTTGATTGGCTCTCGACCGCCCTATACACCACACACTTTCCTGCAACCCCTCAGAGCATACGAATGCACATATGTATGCATGCACAGCACACACACACTTACACACCGACACACACAAACACACACACACACACACAAACACACAATCAGACACTTCACCTTTGCCTGCTTGTATTCATACTCCTCACACCTTAAACACTCCTTTTTACACAACACCCATACTCAGTGACAGTGCCGGGTCAATGCTGCCTCCCAGTATCTGATACCTGCAGGCCCATCAGATCACAGTCATATCCAGGCTACTTTCTGAGGACCTCATGAGTATTACCGGAACAACTGCATTACTTGTGTTGTAGCACGATGGTAGATAACATTAAAAAGGAAAATGTTAGCACCGTTTAGTCTGGGCTTAGTGAAGTATTAAAGGGTGCATGCCACCTAGCATTCTAGGATTAGCAGAACGACAGATTTCTTTTTAATTGGGATGTAGCATTGATAGTACACAAATAAACAATGGGAAAGAGTGGGCTAGCATGATTCTCTAGCATGAGTCAGGGAACGCTTGTGTGTCATCCATCCCAAGGTATGCATATATGAATGCACTGTGGTATGACGCAGGCTATGCCGGATGTCAGAATACCAATTAGATGCAAACAACTTCACTGCCTCCGGAAATTGTTGAACATGCAGTTTACAGATGCATTTGATAATGCATGCCATGTACATGCTTCTGCATTATGAACACACGCACAAGACCACCATAACACAACCCTGCTTTACATTTCTAGGCATTGTTGTCATTACGTTTCTAGTGAATGTACTATTACTTTTTTTCCCTTGTTGTAGTTAAGTCCAGGTGCAAATCAAGCTGTCAATGGCGTCCAAATGCACATCAGCTCTTAAAATACTCAATACCATTAAATAGGTCTGTTTTCCTACCAATGTTAGCATATCATTAGCGCCAAGACAGCAGACACGAGTGGAAATGGCTTACATTAATGTAACATGACCACACTGTTTCACCAATATAGCTTAAAGTATGAGCTACTGGGTCTCAAGTTGTGCTTTAAGTGTGCAGATGACTTTAGTCTCTGTTATCCAACACGACCCTGAGGTCCGACCTCTCACGTCCCCCACCATGGCTTCAGGCTTCCAGGGGTCTACGCACGGTAGCACTACGGCGCCTGGGGGAGCCAACGCCAACGGGGGAGGAGGAGGAGGAGGAGGCCCGGGGGAGGCGGATAGCAGGAGCAGCAGCGCCCGCAGCAGCATGGACGAGGTGCCCCAGGCTCTGCCCCGCAACAGAGAGCCCTCCTGGGGGTCCGGCCTGGCGGCGGGGGGGGCCAGACCAAGGTCCCTGCTGGATTACAACGTTTACATGGCCAAGTACATCAACCCCCAGGACGAGACGGAGAGCTCGGCAGCCGCAGCGCGACACAGTCCCGAGAGCAGCCCCCTGGCCGCCAAGAGGGTGAGGGAGGGAGGGAGGGAGGGAGGGAGGGAGGGAGGGAGGGAGGGAGGGAGGGGTGGATGGGATGATGGAGCGAGGGAGGGGTGGGGTGATGGGAAGTAGTTGGAATCATGTATGAATCAACACATGGGGTGGATGGGTGGACGCATCCATTTGTGGGTGGATGGATGGCTGGGTCGAAACATCTGTGGAGGGATGCATGAATGAATGACGCAAACCAAGGGGGTTCGACAGCTGCCCCATCCGTATCCATACGTTTCCATCGATTATCAAATATTACATTTATGTTTCTCCTCCATCAGTTTCCACGGGGTCAAGGGGAGCGCATGGAGCCTGAGGCGTGGGTGAACGCTCTGCTGGGGAGAGTGTTCTGGGACTTCCTGGGAGAGAAGTACTGGGCCAACATGGTCTCGAAGAAGATCCAGATGAAGCTCAGCAAGATCCGGGTGCGTAGCGCCACGCTGAGCTAGCAGTTCTACCCAGAAGGCAACATAAGTGTGCATTCTTAAATAGTTGTTATAAATTCAAACAATGGACAATGACTGGTGGACAATGGCAAAAGGGCAATCTGTTTACGCAAAAGATTATTCATGTATGAAAAAAAAGTTTATTCTTGCATTCTCTATTTGATACTTAACTTAAGTATAACTCCCCCTCATTCTAACCAGTCTTGGGATTTATAGTGTGTGTGTTGTGTGTGTGTGTGTTCCAGTTACCGTACTTCATGAACGAGCTGACCCTGAAAGAACTGGACATGGGCTTCGCTATTCCAAAGATCCTGCAGGCCTCCAGGCCTTCTGTGGACCACCAAGGTTGGAAAAGCGACATCATCATTGGCCATCTTGTCATGTTACTCACTGCACAGCTTTGTACACAGAGCCACGGCTTGTCTCATTGGTTTAAAGTGGAACTACGTGATCTCTCCTTCCACCTTTGTTCTCCTGAATGTTTCGAGGCTCATGTCGTCCATTACCTCCTCCAGTGCAGCTGAATTGGATGTTACAACTCATTACCTCTTCTTATGCCCTTAATATGATTCCTTTGTTTTGGTCTCGCTGTGTCCACCTCGGTCCAATATAACACAACATAACCAACACGACACGCATGCAGATTGATTTGTTCATTCATTCACCAGATCCCTTTATACAAAGCTCAATCCCTTCAGTCACCGTCTCCCGGACATGTCTGCAATAAGGCTTTAGATTAAATAGAACCAGGCAGCACTTTTCATCAGGCAGCCATCCAGGTGGAGGATTTACGGCTCACAGTAGGGGGTTTCTGGTTGTCTTTGAACGGGAAGTAGCAGGCTATGTGCCAACACAGCAAGCAAATGCCCCATCGGAGCTGACCTTTCCAGTGCTTGGTCGGGGGCCGAGGACTGCTGGTGATAAGGCAATGTGCACGTTATTTCCAGGCTCTATTGGGCTATAGACCCACCATTAACAGTGGACCCCTATAGAGTCTTAGCGGGGAAAGGAAACAAAAGGAGTAGGTATAAAAGTTCCAGGTCATTATCAACAGCCATTCATCCTGAGTTATTTATAGTTATTGACCCTCTTACCTTAAAGTTTCTTTGCCTCCCGCCTGCTCTCTCTCTCTCTCTCTCTCTCTCTCGATCTTTGACCCTCTCTCCGCTCTCTCCTGGCCTCTCTGTTTCTTTCGCTCAATGTCTCTTTCTCTCATTCTGTCTCTTTGTCTCTCTGTCTGGTTCTGCAGGCCTGTGGTTTGACTTGGAGATATCCTACTCCGGCTCCTTCCTCATGACTCTGGAGACCAAGATGAACCTGGCCCGGCTAGGGAAGGAGAGTGAGGGTCTGGGGGAGCCGGGGAAAGATGGGTGAGGCCTTGCTCTTCGTTAAACTAGTTTGATTTTTTGCGTTTTTTTTCCAATCTTAAATGGATTCTGCTTTCCAAAAACCTGAATACAATATCTTTGGGTTTTGACGTTCCTTCCTTTGCAATTGTATGTTTTGATTACTGATGATTATTCAGTGACATCAGAAAAGAGTTTTGGGGGAGTGGAGGAGAACACTAAATTAATAGATGTGACAAAAAGCTATGAGAGCCTAGTGGGCACTGGATGGATTCCCCTTAATGCGACTAATGCAGCTGTATATTTCTCTCCTCTTTCTGCCCGCCTCCTGACTGCGTGTTGTTTCGGCCCCTGGTGGCTTCCCCCCCTGTCCGTGTGTTGATTGGTCATCTGGTGGCATCCCCCCCTGTCCGTGTGTTGATTGGTCATCTGGTTGGATCCTCCCGCCTCCTGTGTATTGGTTTTCTGGATGGTGAGTTTGAGACATGCCACCTAATCTTATTTTTCTTCTTCTCAGTTAGTAAGACCTGTAAACAAACGTTGACTTAGGGACAGGATGTTTTTGTATTGGTTAGGGTATTGAAGGGTTTTAATTCACTGTAAGTCACATAAATGAATGAATAGTGAATAGTGGTTAAAGAACCTATATGTAACAAATTGACTGTACTATCATAGAATTACCACAATATATCATCAGCGATTAAGGAAACATGCTAAGTCTTAATACTTTACAGCATCACAAACAACTATTATTATTATTATTAGAACTACTATACAACAATGCAAATGCCAGTATGTTTTAATTAAAAATGTCAGTTCTGGGTCAGAACTTTTTTTGTTTGCCTGTGTATTATGATTCACTTTTTTCCGAGTACCAAGGGTCGCCAGATACTAAAGAAATTTGAATAAACAAACACAGCGTAGTGTGGCAATGGAAAAAAACAAACAAACAAAATCGAATTAGATTGTACTGGATTCTAAATGACCCAAAAAGCCTCGATCTCTTTCGCAAAGCTCCATGACTAGGGCTGAACTAAAACATGGGTCCATCGTTGAATTGCATTTAAAAGATGGGGACAGTAGGATTTCAAGACGGATGCCATGACTTTTCTTGTGCTCGTGTTTGTTCAGTGTCCTCAAACTGGCTACCTGCCTGAGCTTTGAGTCTGGGGAGGAGGCAGCGGGCGGAGAAAAATCTCTCGAAAAATGTGAATTTGGACTGCAGTACCCTTTAGAAATGCTCTGTTTCAATGTTACACACTTGCCCCTTTAACATAATAGTAACCTCCCCTTTAACCTTAAATGTCGTGAAGGACTAGGGAGATACTGACGTTGATCTCATAGATCTATAGGCCTGTTCCCCAGTGGCTGTAGGGCTTTTGATGGCTACTGTGCTTTTTGCGTGACCTTCAGTGGCCAGACCTCGGACGTACTGTTTGGCGGACAGCGACGAGGAGTCCTCCAGCGCCGGCTCCTCTGACGAGGAGGACACCGCCGAACTCCTGGCTGATAAGGCCGCCATTTTGCCGGGAGGCGAGGGGTGAGCCCGCTGCACCATCATCATCATCATCACCGTCATACTTAGGATACTTCTACTGATCGTCATCTTCATTGTTAATAGAACGTTTGTTAGAAACGCACCGTGTACGTCAGATATTGTCTATTTTTTATCCAGCTACCCATCCTCATTTGAACCCACACATTTTGAAAGCTCACTGCTAATGTTATACATGACACACACTCACATTGTCCTCTCCATGGCTGAAGCTGAGAGATGCTGTTATGAATAAATGATGACTCTGACTCACTCCCAGCCTCCCGTCCCTCCTCCTCCTCCTCCTCCACTCTTGGACCACTCTTGCTCAGGTACATGGGAGGCCACCGGCCCAGCAAGATCATGCGCTTTGTGGACAAGATCGCCAAGTCCAAGTACTTCCAGAAGGCCACGGAGACGGAGTTCATCAAGAAGAAGATCGAGGAGATGTCAAACACGCCCCTGCTGCTCACTGTGGAGGTGCAGGAGTGTCGCGGGACGCTGTCCGTCAACATCCCCCCGCCCCCCACGGACAGGATTTGGTAGTTGTTTATCGAATTATCGATGTGTCCTTTATTATCATTGCATGGTGATTTTAGGACCACAAGCGCACAATACTTCCCCCTGGTGGTGGAACACAGTCATGAAAGGGTAGAGGATTATGTTTGACACCAATGCTGTTGTAGTGGCCAGCTTTTCTTCATCTTATGCGGTAGGGAAACATTATTAACCAAAATAAAGAATACAAATCACGAAGGGTTGCAGTAAATATTGATTAATTAAATGCAGAATTACATGCAATGCAGAATTACATGCAATGCATGCAGAAAAATGTACAGGGCTTTTAGAAAAAAGCAGTTTAAATGCTATGTGACGATTTGGATAGTAAGACCATTTATAAGGCGCTGCATTCAGTTTGCAACTTATTATCAGTGATTAATGTTTGGTTCATATTGATTCGTTCCAAAGAATACACTGTTAAGATATGACAACCACGTATGAGATTAAGCAGAATTTCTCAAAATAGCCCTGTGACCACAATGCTTGCTCAAATTGCTTAACCTCTGTGAAGAAATATATTACTATATTACTAACTAAAGCTACACCAGATAAACAAGGATATATATTTTTTTATTAATTATTATTCTCAGAATTCAGGTTTGTAAGTGACCCAGCACAGCTCAAAGACACGAAAGAAAATACCCAAGCAACTTCCTGGTGTCCTTTAACATATCGAACAAACACTGTGTTTTAAGAAGTAACTTTAGAAGACATTCTTCTGAGAGATTTTCCCCTTTCGGTCGCCAGGTATGGCTTTCGAAATCCCCCACACCTGGAGCTGAAAGCGCGGCCGAAACTGGGCGAGAGGGAGGTCACGTTTGCCAATGTGACGGACTGGATTGAGAAAAAACTGGACCAGGAGTTCCAGGTGAACGGCACATCGTTTTCCTCAAAGCTAGATGCTTTAGTAAAACTAGATGTTTGTTTGTATGAGCTGTATGTAGAATATGTATACTGGAATTGTTCCCATTGGCATTATATGGATGCATCATTCAGACGGCGTGTAATTTTGTTCAAACGCTTGAACTTGCTTATCAAGCTGAGACAAGGATAGGGATTAAATGGGAATTGGCTAATAAAAAGAGAAATTTAGAATGATTGAATGGCTTGCCTCCTAACACAACAATACTTAGCCATGTGCCCGTGGCTCCATACTGCTCTATATAAGTCCCAGTAATGACACTTTTCCCAACAGATAACAGGCCTGTGGCAGAGACTGGTGGCGTAATCCGTCTGTATTGCAGTGAAACTGTATTCATCTCGTTGTGATGCAACATCAATATTATGTATCTTTGGTCAGAGGCCTGCCTCCAGTGGAACCCAAAGGGGCTACAATGCTTCGTGTTGTCACCAATTGGAGAGCTATGTGTTTCTATAAATGCTGTTATAGGCAGTTTAGAAGTCTATGTGGCATCAAGCATAAATCAGAGATGCAATTTAGTGCACACAAATCGAGTTATTCCTCAACAGTAAAGGTTGCACAATCCTATTTCAAAAAGCCAAGAGAGATTGAAAGATTCACAACAGGGCATATGCTCTTATACCTGTGTCTTGTAAATTGTTTTGCTCAGCACTTCAATCCTCTCCCCTTTTTTTGTTTCTGCTGTCCAACAGAAAATATTTGTGATGCCAAACATGGATGACATCTGGCTTCCCATAATGCACTCTGCCATGGACCCACGCTCCAACGCCAACTCGGTTACAGAGACAAACGATGCCTTGACTGAACCCGAGCCCACAGAGTCCGAAGTCTCAGAGTGAAGACTTATATTTTTTAAACGCATTCGTCGATGGATATTTATTGAACAAGTGACATGGACACGCATCCTCACCACCACGACCTTCAGGTGGACCAAACGTCCATGTTTTATGACTTTGTTCCACTTCCTCAGCGCAATGACTTGTCTAGTTACCATGACTATGAGTTGGCAAGCTCATTGTTAACCCCCCCCCCCGGTAATTTAATTGCATCAATATTTGTCAGTTGGAATGATACAATTTAGATTTGGCTCGTTAGAATACATTGAGTTGGGAGTGGGGAAGTTGAACGTTGAATCTACCCAAATGAGAACCATGATACCTGTGATGTACAGTTGAAACCAAACAGCCAGAGTCTTGGCGTGATTATGGCCTATTTACCGATCAAATCCAGTTTGATTTCAGTTCTTCGAAACAAACCCAAAATCTTTACTCTTGGTTTTTTTTGATAGGCCTCTTTATTGTCTCTCAATACTGCTCCTACCATATTGATGCAAGGGGGTCCCTAATGTAGGCTATGTGAAAATGTCATGAATCTCATCTGGAAAAAGGAAGTTATACAAATCTCAGCAGGTACTTTTTGGTCGATATCATACATTGTTTTAGTGAGTTCTCCAACCAACTAGTCTGTATGTACAAATGAATCTATAGCTATTAAGATACATCTATTCCAGTCAAACGATGAATGTATAATGAACTGTAGCCTGATGTCGCGATGTATGGCATAGGAAAAAAAAAAAAACATGACCATTCCATGCAAGAGCAATCTGACGTGATAGGTAAGTTAAGGGACCAAGAGACAAGAACATCATGGTTGACATTTATAAAAAAATATGTAATATCAATGGATTCAGCCATATTGTCCAATATCCCCAGTAGACTGCCTGTCCAATGCTGTTGCTCCCTTTGTTTGAACAAATAGTCATGAGCTTCAGATTCATTTTGCCAAGACATGTTGCATTTTAGTATACTTCCAATACATTTGTCTGGATGTAAGGTTACAGTAATAGGCACAAGTGCCTTTATAGATGACCAAACATTCCATCCAACGAAGACATTGATTGCATCCTGTTGAAATTGAGGCTCATTGTGCCAGTCTGTTTCGAATGCGCCGTGTTCAGTCGGTCATGTGGTTTATTGGCAGTGGTGAAATTATCACATTGTGCAGTGTTCCACAGAATGATTGGATCTTGATTAAAGAACGTTTTTGCTTGAAAGTCTATATAACTTACTTTAGAGCATATTTTCCTTAATATGCATTGGTAAACATCTACAAGTATAGCCTGATAGGACCAAATGCATTGTTTAACTCAAAATGTGGTACAATTTGGTATTTGATGTAACTTGCATTTAAAAGAGAAGCTTGGGGAAGAGCCAAGGGACCCCAGTTATAACAAGTCATTGTATACTTTTGCACTATAGCTTGGCCTGTAAGTCCATGAGAATGGTCATGCAGGTTCAAAGATAGTGCTTGAATCTCACAGGTTTAAAATGTATAGCCAAATAAACCAGACGAAATTCTATTGATACTTTTATTCAAGTTTATCTCAATTGAGGTTTTGTACAGTCAAGTCAACCACATGCATTGTGACAATGGTCTGCTTCGTCTTGTCAGGATATAGACGGCCACAATGAAATATATTCTTCTCGCTTGCTAGGGCGCTACTACATTTCAGAGCCGCCTTCCACAGCGATCTTTCCTGTTTGGAGAAAAGTAAAGCAAATATTTAAATATTCAACAATTTGAAGGAGTAATATTTCTTGTGTAAATGCTAAGTCAGTTTGAAAGATTGACCTCATGTTTTTTCAGAAGTCTAACGCATGGTTAACATCATTCATTAACAAATCCAAGTCATAGTATAAGCAAACTTAATCTTACCCAATAGCCGCAATCCAAAGCAATCCTTCCTGTTTGGAGAAAAGTAGATCAAATATTTAAACAGTCAACAATTTGAAGGAGTAATATTTCGTGCGTAAATGGTAAGTCAGTTTGAAAGATTAACCTCATGTTTTCAGAAGTCTAACGCATGGTTAACATCATTCATTAACAAATCCAAGTCATGGTATAAGTAAACTTAATCTTACCCAATATAACTTTTTTGTTTGTCTACATTTGGATCCGAGGGGAGAGCCTGGAACCTCTGTAGAACTAGGACATGCTCAGCAGCAGCATCAATCCGCATTCAACAAACAAGGCCAACTAAAAGAAGAAAACAATCGGGGGGAAATGCAGTGTTAAGAAAAAACAATTATTGAAATAGTATTTCGGGTGCAAATGGTTCGTCAGTTTTAAAGATTGACCTCATGTTTTTTCAGAAGTCTAACGCATTGTTAACAATAAAATCATTAATTAATTAAATTCAATTTTATTTATATAGCCCTTAATCACCATTACAGTCTCAAAGGGCTTTAACAGGCCAAATATTTGTGACAAATCTTTGTAACCAATCTTAAACATGGTACAAGCAAACCTTTTCTCTTACCCAATATAAAACTCGTTGTGTATGGATCTTAGTGGCGTGGTGGCTCTGGGCCCTCTGCAGAACTCCGATGAACTCATCAAGACGCATCTTGAACAAACTAGGGAAATAAAAATCAATTAAAGTTACACGCGATAGTGGGTTAAAAAAAGATAGCTCACCAACATCAGGTAAGTGTACTCAATATTACCTGCTCATTCGGTTTGCTCTGTCGGCCTGCTCGTTCACCTCGTGGGCGCCCATGTGGCGGACTTGTAGCCCTGCTGACGCACATGCGTGCTTCTAGTCTATTTAAAACATCCATTCTGTTCAAGATTGACATGGTTTGATCAGGTTATTAGCTCAAAAAAGCAGAAATATAACAGCCAAAACGACCTACGGCTATTGAAAAGCCCACTACATACTCTGTCCATAGTTACTAATAACGCTCTCTAACAACCTCAGAGCTAGACCAGCGTGCTCTCCAAACCTGGAAGAAAATGTCGCCCGGATGCTATTTCTAGTACATCCGGTTATTTTAAAGACATCTCATTGGTCCAAAGAAATGTTACAGGTTCCCCTCCTCCACTGGCATGGAGCTTGATCCCAAAGTCCAACCCTCACATCAGTCGTTTCAGGAAGAAGCAAAGAAAGCAGTTTTTCTAACCACCTTATAACTGAGATACATCAGACTAAATGTTTTTATATCGCACTAGCGTTTTATGTGTTGCGTTTGGTTGTATCCAGTTGGCCTTTTCTATGAAGCCCACGGGAACCCTCGTAGCTGAAACCCCACTCTAGAAGCCGGTGTTGGTGACTCAAAAGATGGACTGGACAGTTAGCAGTCGGGCCCTTGTGTGGTACATTATCGCATCGCTTTACCTACTACTGGTGGTAAGTAGACTAGCTGGAAAGCTAGATTCGTGTGCTACTTAAATGGTCAACAAATAGCAGATGCCAACAAGAACCCCACAATGCTTTACAATGATCGATACCTTCTTTATATTGACAGACCTCACATTGACCTAACGATAACAATGCTAATGATACAACTAAGCCTTATTTTCAACTTCTTTATCGACATGAGATGGGTGCACTAGAGGTGTCATTATTATTATTACTATTATTATTGTTACTCCTCAATGTTAAATTACCGTGTGATCGTAGGAAGCTACACTGCTTTCTTTCAGAAAAAAATCCGTAGCACCACTACATACTTCCAATCCAGGCTGATGAACGTAGCCTATAAGCACATAGATACGATTATTCCAGTAAGCATTAGCAATTATAAACGTCCCATCTTCTTTATCGACTGCTTAAAAATAATGTTTTCAAAAGTCATTATCAATGTAGCTACAGATAAATCAGAGCGGGGGGAAACATAGCATTGACTCAAATCACCAAATGGAATCAAATTTTAAATGTTAGGTGTGAGGTTAATTTGACTGAGATCAATTTATTTTCACTTGTGAACAAAAACGTGTTGAGACATTGCTCAAAATAAATATACATTCACAGACCCTAATGTATTGGTGTAGTATACGGGCTGTCTCTTCGATATATGACAGACGTTTAATGTATAGTCTAGTTTGTACAAACGAACCATGGTAGTGTTGAATGCGCATTGCACTGTTTGGAGATGTTTCTCTAACCGAAATATCTTTTAAGGGTTTAAACCAAATGCTCTACTGTACGTGAACGTTATTTACTTACACTATCTTATCACGTAGATTGTCGTGTGCCTGAAGCTTACACGTGAGTTCTCTGCTAGACTTCCCAAAACAGGGTTATTGGTATACATGTTGTGAACAACAATGATGGACAATTACCAACACAAATTAAGTTTCCCCAACGCAGAGGGTGAAAAAGTATTAAGAATTCCAGTGAGATTTGTGATGCAGAGCTAAAATAAATAAATAAATAAAAGTAATTTCCAAAGATGTCGCAACGGGTTGTTGTTCTTCATTTACCTCTTTTCCATATTACTATAGTAGTATAGGCTTCTGATCAGAGCAAACAATACAGGATGTATTATTTGCAAACCATCAGCCCCTGAACCACAAAACATACAATAAACGTAACCGGAGGTGTATAATGTAAAACCTTGTAACCCAATTTCATGATGGAAGAAAAAACAGATTCAAGGTTTGATTTGTTCCACTTGAAACAAGGCGCTCTGTACTGTCTGTTATCTAGCTGTGGTTTTTAATTCTCAATCTCTTTCTCCTACTTGCAATTTATATCTGTATTTTCTTGTGGAAACAAGTTGTTGGGCTGTCTGCCTGGGCATAGCCTGAGAACATTGCAAGCCAATAACTGATTCTTCTCTTACATGATTCACTTACTAGCCTGTCAGAAGGAGACATATTTGGTTGTGCATGTTTGCTTTAAAGATGCAGCAATCATGATTGTTATTATTCTCAAAACTAGTTTTAAACCAGAGGTCTCGTCCTCTTATGTGGTCATGGATAAAACAAAAAAGGAACTATAAGGTAATTCAAAAGGAATACTTATATTTTCGAAACTGTGTCTTGTATCTTTCCTTGTAAATATTGTTCGCACGTCATGTGTCCACTGGTTTTCACACCAGAGTGAAACAGGAAGACAGTTGATTTGTCTTTTATGCCGCTTCTACTCTATTGAGACTCACTCAGATAAACAGGCTCTCAACATTCAATAACATTGCCTTCACTGCTGAACTCAGGGTTGCAATGAAAGGCTTGGATAAATCTCTCAAGTGCAGTCAGTTTTCTTTGAAGATGTGTGGATCCACATAATGATACCTCCACATGTTACTGCTGCCCAACCACAAGCAGCAACATGTGCTCCAGGCACGGCCCCCTTCATGCCATGTCCATCGGGGCCCTCACTGCAGAGAGCCCTTGCAAGGCAACCTGCGAAGAATTTGATTCCTCCCTGTCCTGATGTTGGTCCATGATGTAACCGGCTTGCGCAACGTCTGGCTATCCTGTCTGTCTAAAAGCAAGAGAAACAAGCATAGGAGAGCAAGCCCTGCTGCTGTCCCTCATGTCCGCTTACTTATACAAATGGAAGATTCAGCGGCTCCGGTATTCAGAGCAGACATCCAATGCTCTTTGGTAACCCTGATCAAGGCTGCAAGTCACCATAATAGGGCTTGTACATCAGAATGCATCATGGGAGTTTAATGGCGATACTCTGCCACATTGAGAGGGAAAAAGAGTTGTGGTACAGTAAAATCCCAAATCAACGTAAATATACTGTAACCGTGGCTAATGAAAACTTTGACTTGCCAGATGTAACCCTATAAAATGTACAAAAGTGTTCATGCCTAATGACGCAATACATTTCAGATTAATTCTTTATTAATCCGCAAAATAGAAATGCAACAAGAATTATTCGACCCAGAGAAAAAAACAGCGATTGCTTAATCAATGATTCAAGCCATAGTTCAGCAATAATCAAGACCGTTATGAGTTGCAACAGATAACCTTTCATAACATCGATGTTGCCAAATGTAGAGAACGGCAGATGTTTTGATTGTTTTACTATTACTCCACACCATACAATTTGGTCCAATGTCATGCCTGTGTTATGGTTTGCAGTCGCTGGGAACAGCCACAGCTGTACAGACACGCCACTGTAGACCCGGAGATTGCACTGAGCGGGATCTGTTGGCAAGTGCAGAACAAGAGAATCCGGACAAAGTAGTTTGTTCTATAGTTTTATGCTACAGTCCCTCTATCGTAAAAATAAATAATCTGGGTGCTTTGGAGAATGATACATTCGAATGCATCTTTATTTTTAGAATATGGTGTGAGGGTGTTAAGAATTTAAATGACACAAATGACTTTCTTCAGTTCACACTGCAAGGCAGCATCCCTTTTATAAAAAAAAATGTTAAAAACATGCCCGCCACGCTTTCCGGCCTTTGTAAGTGGCCTTTGTTGCCAACCACCCACACTGTGGAATAGCAACCACAGCCAGTTTGAGGCCTATGTCAACAAATGGTTGAACAGGCTTTAAACAGAAGTCCCGCGGTCAAGATAACTGTCTGTTACTATGCCTTTTTTTGTTGTTTTTCCGTTATTCGTCAAGCTGTGAATTGTTCTAGGAATTTTTTTTGCTAACTAGCGATCTATTTATTTTTTACGGTTGGATATTTGTTCTTGTGAAAGTTGTTATTTTTGCATACTCAGCCTTCTCAATGTAAGCAGGGAATGGGCTGCCTCAGGACATCTTTTCTTTGAGCCGTATTTCTGTGTCCACATGTACTCTTGTGTCCCATGCCTTCTGGCTTCTGAGTGGGATCTACTTGTTGGAGCAGTGCTTGTAAACAAACCAACCCACCACCTACCCCGCCCACACCCCAAGCTCTCGGCCCACCGTTCATCTGTGCAGTCACAAAATGTTCTTCTCTCTGTCATCCATTACAACCAACATGAGGCATCTTTTCAATTTTTTTTTTTTTTTTTTAAGTACATGTACAGTGTCTCATTGTTGTTTCGTCCACAAACACCGTACTGTCCAACTTTTTCCGTTATTTATATACTTGACCAGCACAAACACGCTTAATGCTCCTTGGCAGAATCAGTACAAAAATGTTATTTCACAATGGCAACTGATGTTTTAGTGACGCTAGACGACGGCTAGGCCTAAAAATTTTTTTTGTTGGTTCCGGTTTCCGATCGACCCTGTCAATTTATGTGCGACCCAATTTTTTCTTTTTTAGATGCAAACTATAATTACGTTTTGGTACAGCACTTCTTCATTCTGTACAAGGCTAAGCGAATTTTCTCGTTTTTAAATGAAAACAACCTACCTATCATTCGCTGCCGCTGGAAAAAATAAAATAAAAGAATAAAATAAATTCCCTACCTACCCATGACCTCAACTGACAACCAACAGGAACCAAACTTTTTTTTTTTTTAGGCCTTACGATGATTTGATCATCAAGATCCTAACCCTTGTCCTTTTGCACTTTTTTTTCTTTGTACCCTTTGGGGCTTATCTAGATAACCCATCAAACTTGCCTCTGAGGTAGCTATCTGGGAGCTAACCCCTCATTTGCACTCTTTACAACCAAGTTAGGCTTTGTATCCCTGACAGAGGTAGTGGAGGTAGGGGCAGGCGTTTTATTGATTTGCGATGCAGGCGAGGGCAGCAATTAAGGCCTGAGGCAGCTCCCTTCTGCCCCCCTCGGTCGACCACATCCTGGAAATGTGGGAACATCTACATCTGCAGCATTCCACTTGAGCCATAAAATCTGGCCACAGGAGTAGAGCAAACATATATTCCTTTTGTCTTGTTATATTTCTATGGGGTTGGTTGTGGCCGTAGTTTACTTGAATTATGGAAGGTGAGCGCAATACATGAGTAGTAATGTGTGCGAGTGATTAGAGGCTTCGGTGATTATTCAGGATTGGGACGGCGGAGCACATCTCTGACCTGACCCTTTTGTGCATTCATGCGTGTGTCCGTATGTGCGTGTGCGGATTAGGTCGCTGTTTTTCCTTCATTTAAATTAATTGATCAATATTGCCGCTGTGTGTGACATCCCATCATCAACAGTCTCTTGTTCATGTGCTCGTGTCCTGCAGGGTTTCTGCGCTGCGAGCACCGTGTCCCTGACTGAAAGCCTGCTCTTTGTGTCCACACTGGACGGAGACCTGCACGCCGTCAGCAAGAGATCGGGTTCTATCAAGTGGACTCTGAAAGAAGGTAAGAGGAGAGTTGGATGACTTTCCCCGGGCCGCTAGAAACCTGCTTGCGTCCGCGTTCACCGGTTCCTCTGTTGAAGGCTCACTCCCGCGTTCGGGTTTCAATTGTGCAACAAGAGTGCCTTTATGTGGCCCTCCCCAGGACCAACTAGCAGATTCTGTTCTCCTTTTCTGAAAGTGAAATACTCTTGCGAGGCGTAAGATGCAATCGCGTTCCCATTGGAGGGTACCGTATCGCAACACACACACATAAGCAGAACAAGGAAGCTGTTTTGTAGTTGTTGGGCAGCCTAGATAACTGGATACGATGAGACTGGGCGGTCACCCCGGGGATGTATTCTGAGTCTCTTGCAACACATTTATTTTCCCCTTGCTTTTTGAAAGACTTGTGTTGTTGTTTCCTTGCTTTTGAGCATGCCAATCCGGTAATCATTTACGGAGACTGAGTGGCAAGCTGGAGAGGCCAGTTGGGTTTGAGATGTAGCGCCAATAGTGAAGGTCATGTTGGAAAATCGTGATCCAACCCCCCACCCCCTATGACCCTCCTGTCTAAACAGTGTGACTATGTAAGCATTGAGCGCGATTAGCATGTTGATGTCTGCCGCTTTCGGCCCGGCTAATTGCATCAGCGATTCCAGCCTAAAGGGCACACTTTGAGTCAGAGTGACCAGGGCCTTTCAGCCAGATGGAAAGTGCAAAACAAGGTAGCATCCAGGACAACCCACCACGGTTGGGTACACCTAATACCCAGATCATTATCGTCCAGTAATCTTCATGTCCGTCGGCAGTGCCAGCAACTGTTGAATATGGTGTCCGGACCTGTTCTCGCTCGCACGTGGGTGACAAAAGCAAACGCGTGTTGTGTTGAAATTTGCAGACCAGCAGCTCGATGAGCGATGCTCACCCACTCACTGCAATGTTGATGGAACACTCCTACCCCCCCCCATTATCGTCTTATCTGTATCTTCCTAGCCTAGAACGTATCGGTGGAGCAATCACTGAACCCCCACTCTTTTTAAGAAAAATTGTCTTTATTGTTTGGTAGACTCACTTCACTGGATTTTCTGTGTGTATTTGTTGTCTACCATAATACAATAGTCGTCTCGTTAAACTCTTAACACCTAACTGCTGAACCCTGAACCCCTACTCACACCCACATCCTTCCCCCCCCGCACAGAGCGTAAGGCCAACTGGCCCTCCCCCAGCACCACGGGGACGCCTATGTTTGGCTAATAGCATAACGAGCTCAACATGTTTAACATTTAGCTTAATTCCCGGTCGCCAACCCCAGGTTTGAACTTTAAAACACTTCTAAGCACTGTGTCCATACGTTTGTAATTTAGAGGAAATATTTGTTGCTGATTGGTAAACTGTAAATTCACCATAATGACAATGACATTTCAATATCTTTTGTTGAATGATTTTTTATTTTGTTTACATCCAACACTTGTTTTGCCACTGGGTCTTTTTGCGTCATGCGATGTTTTCTGTCTCTATTTATTTGGTGATTTGTGCTGTCCACTGCCCATCTCTGGCCTTGATGAAAGGCCTCCTCTCTCCATCTTGTCAATGTAGCGCCTTCAACACTTTTTTAAAGGAATCCTGCTCAGCTACCCCTGGCCAATCGACTGTACGGTTGTTGTTTTTAGACAAACTGTAATTCTGTCATGCTTGTTTCTCTACACAGATCCTGTTCTTCAGGTCCCCACACACGTCGCAGAGTAGGTATCCTCGTGTGTGTGTGTGTGTGTGTGTGTGTCACACATTTTTATATGTATTTTTTGTAGTGCTGTCAGTTAAACGCGTTAACGCAAACCAATTTTAACGGTGTTATTTTTTTATTTGGCTCAAAACAAAGAAGCAGTAGCCTGACTGCTATGTTCACGGCAGTGTGTTTGTATGTTCATCGTTTAATTGCACTATAGGCTTATTTTTGTATCGTCCTGTTTTGATCAGTATATGCCAATGTTGTTATCAATAAAAAAACATTTGCACAAGGCAAGCCGATGCACTTCTCCATGTTGATAAGAGCATTAAAATGAGAAAAATTAATGGGACAAAGAAATCAAGGGATATTTAGCATAGAAAAAAGAATTGCGATTAATCGCGATTAATTGTGAGTTAACTATGACATTAATGTGATTAATCGCGATTAAATATTTGAATCGCTTGACAGCACTAATTTTTTGTAATAATAGCTCATAAGATCCATATTGCTTAATTGGATCTTCAATATCATTGTTTCTTATTCTTTTTGTTCTTCATTATTCTTATCTCATCTTAATCCCTAGGCCAGCCTTCTTGCCAGACCCCAACGATGGCAGCCTGTACTCTCTCGGAGGCAAG
Source organism: Gadus morhua (assembly GCF_902167405.1). Lineage (NCBI taxonomy): Eukaryota > Metazoa > Chordata > Actinopteri > Gadiformes > Gadidae > Gadus > Gadus morhua. The sequence continues at coordinate 15,843,586 of NC_044049.1, read as the reverse complement.
AACAGCGAGGGCCTCACAGTAAGCAGAACAGCCACCACAACCCTCTTTTTAATTTCCCCTTTTATGGCTGCAGCACAGCATAGCTGCGATCCACCGCAGAGATATCGGCCACACGCGCACAGCACAATGTCATAGATGGATAGAAGATTGTGTCTGTGTGATATCCGGGATATGCTATGCTCATCTTGGCTCTAAAATGCTAGCATGGTGCGGGGAACTGAAGGCCAAGATGGAATCAAGGTAGCCACTCTGTGAAGAAGTCCCATGTAATTGTGTTTTAACTCAAAAACAGAAACTACCGTTCACCATCCCCGAGCTGGTCCAGGCCTCTCCCTGCAGGAGCTCAGATGGCGTCCTCTACATGGGTAAGGCTCCGCCGAAATTTCATGGACACAGGTTCACAACGTTGACGATGGAAAAAACAGGGGGGCTATTAGAACTGCACGAGTAATCCTATTCAAATCGTGATCTTGATTCATAACTCTATAAGACCTAATTTCCAAATGACAACGATTCTGCCACATTTTCATTAGGGACATGAACTGCATCAAAGCAAGGGGTCCTACTTTCTCTATCAACCAATGACAATACAGTGTTGCACCACGGGAAAACCAGGGGAAATAAACCACAATTGCGAGGGAGAAACCCGCAAATGACTGTATGAGAAAAAAGTTAAAAGCAGTGCTTTCTAGTAGAAGCAGCAGGGTTGAATCCATCTGTCGTTTTCACCGTAATACTACTGTATACTGGAAAATGCCGCACAAGGAAACATCTTTGCATTCCTGCTACAAGTTTCCGTTCAGAAAGGATGTTCAGGAAGGAACATTCTAACATGTCTCCATTCCACATTGAAGCAAAATTGGGACAGACGTGTTCAATGGTTCATGAAGTTGTTGCATTTAAGCTGCAAACCAGGAGCGTTCCCTTTTTCCGGCACATCAACTTCCAAAGTTGATGTGCCGGTCCTCTATCAGGCCCCATCATATGTTTTTTTGTGTTTCCCTCTGTCTCAGGTAAATTAATGCGATTAATATTTTTATTCAAAGAAAAATCATAGAGAGTCGTGACCTAAATTCTAAGCAAGAAAATCGTGATTCGCATTTAAAGAATCATGCAGCCCTTGGGGCTATATAGTGTGGTAGCAAGGGGGCCGATTCCCAGATGAAGGTAATGATTATCAGCAGATACCTGTGTGCAACCTTGAGAGATGATGTCATGATGTCTTGCCCCCCCGCCCCTGCGTGCTCCTTTTATCAGAATTTGTTGTTAGTTGCTTTGGATGAAAGCGTCTGCCAAAACAACAAAACAGTAAATGGTTCCAAACTGAAAGTGTAAACGAGCAGAATTACGAACTTTTATTTTTAAATTCATGGGCTAAATTGCTGGCGGGCCACGGGAAACATGTAGTCATGGCAACAAGCTTCATTATGCATGCAACAGGTGCTGTTCCATCTCCTGTCTGCTAAAAGACAGAGTGCTGTCTTCTGCTGAACAAAAGACTGGCACCACAATGCCTTGTCAACTACAATGATGGCACTGGCGTCTCTTTCGGCTGATTTGAATTTACAGCAGTCCAGAAGGTTAAAACTCTTATCTGCGTTCGGTCCCAGCCGAGCACAGCCTTGTCCAAGGGGCAAAAAAACGGTTTACATTTTCTTCTGAGCATTATCTTGTCTGCCATTTGTATTCATTCAGCCAAAGCTACTCAGCTAATGCAAAGCCACGCGCAAAGCCTGTAATGTATTTTAATCCTGTGGGGTGGAAATGATCAAACCCGGAGAGTCATGTTGTGCAGGACACAAGCAATTCTTATCTCTAAAGAAGCCAGCAGCGTGACATTGTCAAGTTTGACAAAGTGCTTGGGTCACAGCAGCCTACTTCCTTAATGAGAGGAACAAGAATAGAAAAGACACATTAGGGGACACACACCGGTTCCACTGGGCCAGTGACATTAATCTCTGGCTGGGTGCCACTTCGGCCCCTCCCTCATTCAATAGTTTGGAAGATAATAGTACGCAAAGCTGCTTAGGCGTGTTGTTTAGCGGCAGTCTTTGGTTACCATTGTCTACCACGCCCCATAGCTTAGTTGGGAGTAGTGTGAATTGGCTCATTGTCCAGCGTTAGCCCGGTCGCATGATTGCATTTGTATTCTTCATGTAATAATCACCCATCACTCAGGTGTATTAATAGATATGCACTATGTATACAATTATTTCAATGATTCTTGGGAAGATGCTTGTATTGGAATGAAAGTTTTGGTCATTTGGGCTTCAGAAAACAATTCTATGCTTGTGTATCCTATCGTGGCTCCCAAGACAGTCCTTTTACTGTGTGTGTGTGTGTGTGTGTGTGTGTGTGAGCAGGTAAGAAACAGGACCTGTGGTATGTGGTGGACCTGCTTACCGGTGAGAAGCAGCAGACACTGACCTCCTCCTTTGCCGAGATGCTCTGTCCCTCCTCCTCACTCCTGTACCTGGGACGTACAGGTAAACCGACACGCACACATCGCACAGGGTGGCACCTTAGGACGCCCGTTTCCTAAGCATTCGTCCAAAACGTGTTATACAGTCCCTCAAGAAAAACGCGATCGCATAATTCAACGCATAATCAGCCGAAGTCAGCATTTTTTTTTAAATATGCCGCACTCTCACCGCATAAATTGCAGATTTCCGCGCAAAATATGCGGGGCTTGTATGATTTCATAATCCCCGCATTTTCGTTGCAAAAAAGTTGCATATATCTTAGCAGAAAGTTGAAAAAATTGGCTTTTACTTCACACAAGAGCAGCCATTACCCCCTTTTGCCATGGGAACGTTATGAAGTGACTTAATTAAGTTCCTGCAATTTTTGCAAGTTCCCGCAATTTTATCGCATAAAATAGCATATATGCCACATCGCATCGCATCGCATTTTTTAAGAAAACGTGCCGCATAATCAAGGATTTTTGGCCGCAACAATCACATAAAAACGCCACATTTTTCTGGAGGGACTGGTTATACCTGCCAGCCGTAGAAATATCTATTTCTCACATATTCCGAAATGCATACTATGTTGGCGTTCGCTGGGACATCAAATTACCTTTTCATTTGGGAAGCTTTTTATGATTGCATATTTTAAATAATCTTCAGGAACAAATGTAATAGATGCCATTAAATGGAATCCAAAAGACAAAACATGAACTCCACATACTATGCACACGTGCTCAAAAACGCAAGAGGAACACGTTTGGCTAGGCTCAACTCTGAAAGCAGTTTGTCCGTTGTCTAACACTCCCTTACTGGTTCATAACAATAACCCAGCCTCTTATCCCCTGGGACGGTTCATTGACTGTTCCCCCTCCCACACACTAACCAAAGAGGGAGAGAATTATTTGATTAACAATCACCGGATGGGACCATCGCACATTCAGAAGTGTACTTCTGGTGCTTCCCCATTCACTGCATCCTTGGTGCTCTGAAATGTTGGCGACCTTTGACCTCTCACTGTCGATTTTGACGCAATGTTTTCTCTTTGCAATCGCAGAGTACACCATCACCATGTACGACACAAAAAGCAGGGAGGTGCGGTGGAACGCCACCTACTCGGACTACGCCTCCACCCTGCCTGACGACGACACCAAATACAGTAAGATGCCGGATAAAATGCCGTTGTCCATAACACTTGGGTAACTGCTTACTATCTAGACCAGAATTGGGTTCTGCTTAAAGGTGTCATTCCCCGAGAAACTGTTTAATCTTCCTTTTGAAATACACTCGGAGTTGCATATGCATGCTGATCGGGAAAATGTTCTTCTACCTCGATTGCCTGCATTAGAAAATGAAAGAAAATAGACGCTTAAATAAGCAAATTAGAAAAGTCCACCAACCGACGACAGTTGGTGAATTAGTATTCGTGGCCTCGCCCACCTTGGCTTGCGACGGCCCACGGGAAGACAGTATTGATTTTGTGGCCAGGTGACACAGAGCCCATCTCGGCAGGTAGGAGGTAACAGCAAGGTGCTTACATTGCGGAACAAGTTCGCGCCTGTGCTATTTGTGGCGATAACAAATCAACGTTGCACAGTGGTGGCAGGTGGTTTTTATAGTGAGGAAGGAAGGGCTGCGCTTGGTTGCCATTGGCCTGCTTGCATTTTTAGTGGCGTGTAAGTATGTGAGACTCGAGTTGTTTCAGTGTGTTTTGGTGAACTACAAAATAGCAGGGAGGGATAATTACGTGAATAGAATTGATCCAAATCCACCAGTGGCAGCATTGTGCTTTGAAAGCTGGTGGGCCATGTCTTGGACTACAAGGGCAGAAGGAAAGGATGCAAAGCCAATAAGTCAAATCAGGCCTACTCTTGACTTGTAAAACTAAATAAAAATATCGCAATTTGGCAATGTTTATTTTAAGCCACAATGTTTTTAAGAAAAATACCTAAAGTGACACCATTTAAAATGCATCATGCTCTGAACCAATCACTAACATCCTTCCACAATATCAAACAGAACGGTCAGAGCAACAAACAATTAAAAGAACAACAAGAACATCATTGCACAACTATTTACATGGGCTGTAAGCCTAACATTGTTTGGATGTGGATGTGGATGTTAATGGATGTTTCAGAATGTTGGTCATGGTGTTAAGCCAATTAAGATTGAGGGAGTTCATTTATAGATCCAGTCAATCCTCCTAACTGTTTGTGTTGCAGAGATATCAGTGACCTGGTCATACCAAACTTCACATTTTTAAAGGGATTTCAGATTTACGGGGTGTGATTTTTGGCACCCTTTCAGATGGCTTGGTAACCTAACGGAGGAGTGCCGATAAATTGGTAGGGTCAGCGCGGCGCTTGGCCAACTTCTGGAGGTGGAAACGCCAATATAAGCGAACAGAGCCGTACCAAACCGCACTGCTCGGAACTGTACCGCAAAGAACAGTACCGCTCCGCCTGTCTGAGCGGGTTTGTTGCTTCTCGTAGCCTAGACTTGAGGGGATTACCCTTTCCTCTGGGCCGGGAGTCGGGGGGAATGCCCGGGCCGCAGTCACAGTGAATGAACGTCCAATCCAACCATTATTTCCTCAACTCTTCTTTCTTGGCCATGATATCTCTCTGTGTCTCCCTCTCCTTCTACCTCTCTCTCTCTGTCTCTCACTCGTTCTCCCTCTCTCTGTGTCTCTCTCTCCTTCTCCCTCTCTCGCTCTCTCTTTTTCTCTTTCTCTCTCTTTCTCCCTCTCCCTCTCTCTGAGTCTCTCTGTTCCTCCCCGCCCACCTCCTCCACCACACTAGAACAGTGTGAAACAGGAGCACCAGAGCATTTGGTCCACCATAACCGACTCACAGGGCATTCAATGCTACTAGTGGCCGCTGCAAAATTATGACGCCTTTAACGGAGTCCTGTTTTCTTGATCCACTGCCAATTTTTTCTTCTCCAAGACTTTTTCACTTCTCTATTTCTCGGTACGCAGCTTTTGTTGAGAGTCATACTTTGTCATATAGGTCAGCCTCTTGCGTCACAAAGAAAATGTGAAAATAACAGTTTACATAAACCACAATAATCCCAGACAGTTGAATTGTAAAATGTTGTAGTTGTTGAACAATCAAAAAGATGATTGTTAAATTTTAATAATAGAACCGAAAGTACTGACTTTTCCGAATTGCATTTTACACTCTGTCCTCTTATCTAGAGTGCATGAGAGTGTGAGTAATGGTCCGGATGTTCCAGCACCATCTCCCCCTAAAATAAAATAATGATCAACCCATTCAAGTTCCTTATGGCCCCTCAACAGAGGAATTGGTTTGCAGCCAGTGTCCAAACAACACAAACACAGCCTCAAAGACGTCACCTTCGTATCCCGTTTTTGTTTTTCCTTTAGAAATGGCTCACTTCGTGTCCAACGGCGATGGCCTTGTGGTGACGGTGGACAGCGAGTCGGGCAACGTCCACTGGTTCGAGAACTACAACTCGCCTGTGGTGGCCATGTACATCTGGCAGAGGGAGGGCCTGCGAAAGGTGCCCCTCACCAACGTGGCGGCTGAGACCCTGCGCTATCTCACCTTCATGTCCGGGGAGGTGGGCCGCATCACCCAGTGGAAGTACCCCTTCCCCAAGGAGAAGAAGGCCAAGAACAAGCTAGTGTAAGCCTGGGGAACGGGCCGGAGGGAAGGGGGGCTCACAGGAGATCTTTTGGTGGAAAGCCGTTCACAATGTCTGGATAGAAATGCATGGGATGAATTGGGAATATCAATGGTATGTTTTATTGTATTCAATGAGAGCTTAAATTCAAGCGTGGAACATTAAAAACGCCTGCTTAGCAGGGGAAGCGCCGCAAAGGGGGCTTTGTCCCAGTTCAATAGACACTATAGTGTCTATTGTGACCTTGGGTGTCTTGAAAGGCGCCTCTAAATTAAATTTATTATTATTATTATTTATCATTATTCATTGATCTTGAATAGACATTTTTCATTGTTCCCAAATCTAGCACTTGTGTCATTGTGTGGTCCAGGTGTTCTCACAATAACATGTGGTAACAACTGATACTACTGCAGTCAAATGTTGAATTGATCTTTGAATAAGCCATGCATTTCGTTTAGAAAATTTTCATCGAAAAAAACAAACATTGGCACGCCAGCGTTTCATTCTTCCCCAATGCCCTCAGAGTTACACTATATGAAACCAGTGATGGGAAAGGCGTGTAAGGCCACCAACGGTAGTGGTGGGTAAGCCCTGACATGCACTTAATTTGGTTAGGTGGAGAAGTGGGCACAGCTGTCTGTCCCTAGCCATAGTTTCAGTCTAAAGTACTGTTTCTCACTTTCAACAGCAAATTCTATGAAATGTTATTTTTGCACACCAGCTCTGTGGCTCAGCAAACATCCGACCGTAAACAGCTGCAAACGGAACGGCATGTTTGAGCTGCGAAAGAGGAAAAGTTTGGCTTCCCGCTTTGATCTGAAGGATAGAGAAACCGACCTAGGAAATGTAGAGGCGTAGTATTATTAACATTGATAATCATCGCTAGATGGATTTGACCCTTTCTTATGGTAAACCAACATTTATTTGAATCCCTCTCTCTACCCCCAGGCCAACTTTGTACGTGGGAAAATACTCATCCAGTCTGTACGCCTCTCCCTCGTTGGTGCATGATGGAGTCACTGTTGTGGTGAGTGGTACAGCCTTCCCGCTAAACTACACAGGTCCTCCTGCTTGTCTATATAACATGGCGACTGTATTGGGCCAGGGAAGGTACCGTGTGTGTGCACGTGCATGGTAGGAGATACGAGAAGGGTATCTGTCTTTGCAGCAGACAAATCTAAGCCTCAAACTAGGTCACAGGAGTCACGGCCCCAGGAAGGAAGAGTTTGCACTTTCATCGTAACAGCAAAAGTGTGTGTTGAAGTTTTTGTCAACCTGACTCTATTGTTTAAATGACCCTCTCCATCACTACCACCTCCACCTTCCCAAGACCCAAATGCTGTTTATATAACTGTAATTTCACTTAGTGCTACACCGCAGAGACCCGACACCCAATGTTATCTGCTATCTAATGTTTACATTTGTGTGTGTGTGTGTGTGTGTGTGTGTGTGTGTGTGTGTGTGTGTGTGTGTGTGTGTGTGTGTGTGTGTGTGTGTGTGTGTGTGTGTGTGTGTGTGTGTGTGTGTGTGTAGCCCCGGGGCAGCACCCTCCCCATGCTGGAGGGTCCTGGCAGCCAGGACAGCGAGGAGTGTGTAATCACCCCCACCACCAGCATCAAGTTCAACGCCGGCCTCCGCAAGCGCCACCACATGAACTTCATGAGGAACTACCTGCTGCTCATCGGTAACTGCCGGACCACCCCCCACCACCACCGCCTCCATTATGGCATTATTATAGGCTACTATAAGATTTATTATAAATATAAAATCAGATTTACTAATGTTTAAAAAAATATATATGGGTTTTCCACCTTTCATGATTAGTTTATTGTAGAGGCAGTAATCATGATTTCGATGAAAAAATTAAACTTATAAATGTGAAATGACTTAATAAAAATCCAAATGATAAAAGTAAAAAGAGTTAATAAATAAAACCTTCCCAACATAAAAATCAAAAACTATTGACATTTTTGCAATCAAGTAATACTAACAAACATATCGATACTCTTTTCATCTGAAAACGTGAAATCATGCAGATTGAATGACATGTTGTGGGATGTGTGGTGACTGTGGGTGGTGGGGGTTGATTGTTTTTTGATATGATTGCAGAGAGAGTGGAGCCTGTGGCGCTCCAGATCAAACGGTGCATAGGAAGCACTTCACGGTTCCTCTTTGTTCTAATGTGGAGGAATACGTGTCTCCCTCCTGCAGGTCACCACGAGACCCCCCCCGAGGCCCCCACCAAGATCCTGGAGAGGTTCCCCAAAAACCTGCCTCGCCATCAGGGCAACATCATCCCCCCCTCCACCGACAAGACCATGGAGGAGGTGGGTTATCTTATTAAGTATTTTTTTTATCATATCTGTTGAGATTTTCTTTACCGTACATTCCGAGAGCAATCAATAAATCAAGTGCTTTGACAAAAATATTTGAATAATCCAGAATATGTGGCGGTCGTGGGCCGGTATTAAGCCTGTCCAATGATTTAATTCGGCCCAAATTAAATTATTGGACGGCCTACCTTTATGTCTTCTAGGGCTGGGTATTGCCAGGTACCTCACAATTCAATTCAATTCGGTTCTTTAGGTCTTTATTCGATTAGATTTCGATTCGATGTGATATTGATCCAATTGCTTCGATATCGATTCAATAATACGTGCAGATGACAAAAATACCTAAATTTTAATTAGAATTAACCATTTCATAATGCATAACCGGTAATCAATTCATTGTGCTTTAACTAGCAAAAAGGGAATACACCATTGTATATTATTGTTCCTGAGCTAAACCTGCAATATAAATGTAAAAATCATAGCATGGACAAATGTAAAAGGGCATGTACATTTAGGCATACTCGCTTCTAGATTACAATGAGTATGCTTCTTTTTTTTTGGAAATAATCGATTTAAAAAAAATCTGAATCCAAATTGAGTCGAGAACAAATAAATTGCAGTGCATTTATGAATCGATATTTTTACCCAGCCCTAATGTCTATCCACCTACCCGGCTACCTGCGCACATTCGGCCCGGGCACTTATTACACAGGGCACAGTCTAAAAACAGTCTAACACTAGTGAGCACTATTGCTCTGGGTAGCGATTGAGTCGTATATTTGGGGGGAGGGGCTTTAGAGGGGGGCCGGAAGGAAGGTATTTTTTCGGGGGGGATTTTGATTTCTTCTTCTGGTAGAAGGTAAACGAGAGCAAGATGGACGCCAGCCTCCCTCCCGACAGGCCCCAGACCTCCATCCAGGAGCAGGCCTCCAGCGGGCGGGCCGCCAGACCCGAGGCCCCGGTGGACTCCATGCTCAAGGACCTGGCCACCATCATCTTCTCCACTTTCCTGCTGGCTGGCTGGGTGGCCTTCGTCATCACCTACCCCAAGGTGAGTGGCTAGCGGAGTTGGGCCAAGTTATTTGTGGCTTGTTTTAGGTTTGGCCTTTGTTCCACAGGTATGGGTGACCCGACAGACCTGTGTTCACTATATGTCGACATTTGGATAAAAGCGATAAACTAAATGACAACTAAATACCAAATATATTGATAGAACTAGATGATAATCATCCATAATTTATTAGATAAATACAAATTTGGAGCAATTGACAATTTATCGGTAATGACCAAAATACAGAACATTGAGGATTCTGACATTCTTCCTCGGTTTTCTAATGAATCCTGATCCACTCATCCTCTGGTCTCTACTGAATCCTGATCTACTCCTCCTCTGTTCTCTACTGAATCCTAATCCTCTCTTCCTGTTTACTGAATCCTGATCCACTCTTCCTCTGTCCTCTACTGAATCCTGATCTTCTCTCCTCTTTCCTGAATACCCAGAGTGTTCACAAGCAGCAGCAGCTGCAGCACCAGGAGTTCCAGAGGCAGATGGAGGAGAGGCTGGAGCTGCTGCAGCGCCAGCAGCCCTTCCCCCCCCTGGGCGACCTGGGCATGGGCCTGAGCCTCACCCCGGACAGCGACTACCTGGAGGTGGCCCGCACACGCTCCGAGAGCTCGGACCACAGCAGCCCCAATATCACCCCGCGAGCCTCAAACCACTCCAACATGTCGGTGTCGGAGCTAGGCAGCTCGGCCAACGAGCACGACGAAGGAGGTAGGGACTGGGCAGAAACACACACACTCCCACAATACTCTAACACGAGCACCGGTAGAGGCATACCTATGGATGAGCACTGGTCAGACTCTGCCAAAATGAAATGTTTTTTTCTGTACAATACACTAATTGTCAAATAACTTAAAAAATGTCACTGCCCAAGTTTCTCATCTGGACCTAATAAAGTTAATTGTTTCGTAATGATGAGCCTTTTTTATTTGTTTGGTTTTTTTAAATACTTATTCGTTTCAATACATCAGATGAGGAGTCGAGCACAGTCAGAATCGGGAAAATCACCTTCCGCCCCAGGAACGTCCTGGGCCACGGTGCTGAAGGAACCATAGTCTACAAGTGAGTCTTAGAATCTGAGTTCTCCGTCTGCCACTATTTGGCCAGAGCTAGCTATTCATTGGTTAATGGGTAGACAGACGCACCTCCCAAACTGATTATTAGGGGTCCAAGCCAACAGGTTGGATCCCTATTGTTTTTGTAAGGATTCTTTTTATTATTATTCCCCCCTAGAAGTGGGTCCACAGCCCAAGCCGTAAATGGTGCCGACACGCCAATTGCATGACTAGATCCAGGTCCCTGAGTTCTAAGCAGACGACCAAATCCAGACACGCCGGCCACTAGGTGGCGCTATACCAAGGAAAGACGCGTTTGGGGCTATAACTCCCACACCGAACCTCCCACATTCAAAACCTTGTACACACATATTCACTGGAGTCTGCTGCATCTTTTGGCATAGGCCACGCCCATTTGCGTCTACAATTTTTTTTCGCAAAATCGCAAAAACCGCAAAACTGTTTTTTCCCTACTCCTCCCACATTTCTTGACCAATCGACACCAAACTTTGCACACGACATCTTCAGACGCACACGCAAAGAATGCATGAAACACTTTTTTGATCCGTCCTTCGATAACGAAACGGTAGCGTTTTGAATATTGGTTTATGAGCTAAATTAGACGTGGAATATCAAAAATCCAAAGAAATCCAAAATTAGACATCGGATCGAGTCCACATTTTACAAACATGTTGGTGCTAACCTTAATGTCGTTCGATAAAAATTTCGGAAAATTTCGCCATTAGGGGGCGCAATAAACGAGGAAATTGTATATCTTCTACAAAATTTCGCCGCGGAAACGCTAGACTGACTTCTCGCTACTCCTACCACAGTCAAATCCTTTGTATCCACAGGTTCAGGGTAGCGTTTTGAACACATGCTTCGCTTTGTGCCGGCGAAACGCACATTTCTTGTCGCGTTGTGCCGGCGAAATGCACCCTTCTTGGACCCCTGCATAACTGCTTGCAGTTCTAGTTATATTTTGTTCATCTCATTTTCTAAATGAGAGCAAATAAAGAAGGGAAATCTGTTCATTAAAAGAAAGGGGAAACAAGGGTTTGCGATTTTACCTGAAGTACACTGTCTTGACTTTTTTGTGTAATTTAAAATAATTTAAAACCCCAAAAATAACAAATGTAATGCCGATGATCTCCACCAGGGGTCAGTTTGACAACCGGCAGGTAGCGGTAAAGAGGATCCTCCCAGAATGCTTCAGCTTCGCAGACCGGGAGGTGCAGCTCCTGCGGGAGTCGGACGAGCACCCCAACGTCATCCGCTACTTCTGCACCGAGCGGGACCGGCAGTTCCAGTACATCGCCATCGAGCTGTGCGCCGCGTCGCTGCAAGAGGTACTGGGCCCGGTGGACAAGCAAGTGGTCACCTCTGTCTTTGCTTTCATTGCAGCTTCTGTTTTTTTATTAACGGTCATCCCCTTCACACAGTATGTGGAGACGGTGGATTTTGACCGCGGTGGACTGGAACCCGTCGCCCTACTTCAGCAGACCATGTCAGGCCTGGCTCACCTGCACTCTCTCAACATAGGTAAGTTACCACCCCCAACAGCAGCACAGACCACAAACTAGGGTTCGACATGCTCTAAACTCGTGTCTTTCTAAGTACCTACGGATTTCCCGGCGTATATATTGAGTCTTTCTTTGTGTCTGTCCTCCAGTGCACCGGGACCTGAAGCCCCACAACATCCTGGTGTCCATGCCCAATGCCCACGGCCGGGTGCGGGCCATGATCTCTGACTTTGGCCTTTGCAAGAAGCTGGCGGTGGGCCGCCACAGCTTCAGCAGGAGGTCCGGGGTGCCCGGCACCGAGGGCTGGATCGCCCCCGAGGTGCTCAGCGAGGACTGCAAGGACAACCCGGTGAGAGGCCCCCTCTCAGCTCTCTCTCTTTCTCTCACTCTCTATCTCTCGTTCTCTTTGTGTCTCCCCCTCCCTCTTTCATCGTGTACCACATACCAATACTGTCTGTCCATGAATGCTATGTTCAGGAAGCCGGTGCTTCTCTGGTCACCTCCACCTCACACGAAGCCTCTTCTCTTTACGTAGACCTGCACTGTGGACATCTTCTCCGCCGGCTGTGTCTTCTACTACGTGGTGGCCCAGGGCAGCCACCCCTTCGGCAAGTCCCTGCAGAGGCAGGCCAACATCCTCCTGGGAGCCTACAGTCTGGACAAACTGCTGCCCGACAGACACGGTGAGGGGAGCACAGTGCCGTGTCTTCGTCAGCCGTCCACACCACGGCTTTCTTTAAGCATCCAGCAAGAGCCCTTTGAACATGGCTGGTTTGAATGAATTCTGCCCATCTGTCGTTGTCCATTCAAGGTTTAAAGTGTAGACCTACCCTAACCTGTAGTTCAAGGTAGATGCAGAGAACATACTTTCTGTAGTAGGTGTGGTTCATGCATTTCCATAGTGAAAAACCTTGATAATGGCCCTAGTTGTACCATTATACTATAAAGTTATTTTATTAGTTATTTAAAGCTTTCTTGTTTTAAAGTGAATTCGGATGCCTAATAGTAAGGAGCAGGTTGGGTTGGGCATCTTGTTAAAATCGACATACAGGTCAACTGCCAACATCGGGGAACAAACTCCAAACTCTGTACACCCTAACAGTCCAGCCTTCTACAACACTCATACACGTTCACTACTCTAGATTACACAGCACACTCCCCTTGATGTTTTGCTAGCTGGAGGCCACCTGCTCACGTGTGTGTGTGTGTGTGTGTGTGTGTGTGTGTGTGTGTGTGTGTGTGTGTGTGTGTGTGTGTGTGTGTGTGTGTGTGTGTGTGTGTGTGTGTGTGTGTGTGTGTGTGTGTGTGTGTGTGTTTGTGTGTGTTCTGCCCCCCACCCCCACCACCTTCCAGAGGACATTGTGGCCAGAGACATCATAGAGCAGATGTTGAGCACGGAGCCCCAGGAGAGGCCCGCTGCTGAGAGTGTCCTCAAACACCCCTTCTTCTGGAGTCTGGAGCGGGAGCTGCACTTCTTCCAGGTCAGAGGTCATGAGCCCTAAGCTGGAGTACACAGCTGCCATTGCATAGTGTATATAAAGCAAGACAGTGTTTCCTAAATGGGGCTAATCTACCGCAAGGGGCACTTTGAGGTGTTGAAGGGGTACTTGAACACGTGTATCCTTTTTGTTGTTTTAATATTGGTTATGAACTATTTTAAAATAATGCCACCTTAATAGAAGTAGTTGAATTTGAATGCAACTTACAAAGATCCAAGATCATTATGCCACATTGATATTAACTGCCATCTCTCTGATCCGCCTGCAGGACGTCAGTGACCGAATAGAAAAGGAGCCGCTGGATGGACCAATCGTGAGACAGCTAGAGCGAGGGGGGCGGGCTGTTGTCAAGTGTGATTGGAGAGAACACATTACAGTGCCTCTGCAAACAGGTATGAGCCTGTGGTCAGGACAGGCTGGAACCGGGGGTTGTATGTGGGTGATTCCTCAAGGAAGGTGTGCACATACTTCAGAACTTTGCTCCTGCCAGAGCAGCTGCCAAGTCTTTCAGATAGGAAAAGCTTTTCCCTATATCTCTTGTAAATGTAGTACTAAGAGACTGGCAGGTGGTGTTTATGTGCCAACATTTTGGAATTCCATCTCTAGTTAAACTAAATTCTCTTACTTCATTTCAGATCTGCGCAAATTCCGCTCCTATAAGGGTGGCTCGGTCCGAGATCTGCTCAGGGCGATGAGAAACAAGGTAACCTGTCACGTGTCAAGCCCATTTTTAAAGCATCCACTGTCCCAACACATTCCCTCACTTCACCTGACTTGTGTGTCTTGACGCCAACAGAAGCACCACTACAGAGAGCTGCCGCTGGATGTGCAGGAGACCCTGGGCACCATCCCTGATGACTTTGTCTCCTACTTCACGTCCCGCTTCCCTCACTTGCTGAAGCACACCTACCTGGCCATGCGCACCTGTGCTCACGAGAGGCCCTTCCTGCCCTACTACCCCAGCGTGGAGGAGCTGGCACGGACACACCGAGCCCCACAGAGACAAGATGAGCCAATCAAACGACGGCTATCAAAAATAAAGGGCCTCTCAAACACACAAGGCCTCTCAAACACACAAGGCCTCCCAAACACGGAAGGCCTCCCAAACACGGAAGGCCTCCCAAACACGGAAGGCCTCCCAAACACGGAAGGCCTCTCAAACACACAAGGCCTCTCAAACACGGAAGGCCTCTCAAACACGGAAGGCCTCTCAAACACGGAAGGCCTCTCAAACACGGAAGGCCTCTCAAACACGGAAGGCCTCTCAAACACACAAGGCCTCCCAAACACTGAAGGCCTCTCAAACACACAAGGCCTCTCAAACACGGAAGGCCTCTCAAACACGGAAGGCCTCTCAAACACGGAAGGCCTCCCAAACACGGAAGGCCTTTCAAACACACAAGGCCTCTCAAACACACAAGGCATGCCAAATACACAATGCCTCTCAAATACACAAGCATCGCCAACACAACACCCCCCACCACAGACATTACCGTCCGTCACACAAGCGGTCGGCGAAACGCTGACGCCACAAACTCCGCCCACAACGGAACCCACAAAGCCAGTGCCCGTCCCTGATGCAGTAAGCCAGACAACAGTGCCAAACACACAGCCCGAGGAGGAGCCGGCATGTTCTTCAGCGTTGACGCGCCACAAGGCCCTCCTGCCCATTACGGTGGTCCCAGCTCAGGCGGCCCCCCCCAGCGCTCAACTCCAGGGGGCTGTCCTCTGAGGGAACGGACTCCTCCTGGAGCAGAGAGGCCGAAACTCAGCCAAACGCCCATCCCCTACCTTCCCCCTGCACGGGACAGCCTGCCTGAGGGAACTAAACCCGGGGATCGAGGGGTTGATTCAGCAGGATGAGGGAGGTTGAATCGATGAGTGGACACCTTCTGGGGCTCTGCTGCTGTCACTGCTGCCTTGAGCTGGGGAGGAACAGGCCTGCAGTGCCTGGATTTCACCACCACGGGATGCAGAGCAGCAGCAGCCCGAAATTAAGTGCCTTCTGCTTGTTAGTCCGGGTTGCATAGCGGACCCAAACGGATCCTCCCACACACCCACACTTGCACACGCTGTTCTTCTGGTCGGGCTTGCATGTCCAGAGGCATTAACGTTTATGCTGTCCGACGCCTTTACTTTACCGAGGCAACTTCAACACGAACAGTGTTATTTTCCCCCCCAAAATAAATACCTGGCTTGTATTGTAAGGGGCAAAATCACTGTGTTGCTATTGGATGTTTTATTGTGCAATGTTGTTCTTGTCGTTGTTGTTGTACTCAGTGAGTCTGTTCACTGCAGGGATGTGTATTTTTTCTATGGAGGGATTGAGAGTCGGGATTGATCGGTGATAATCAAGTAATTTTGACGCGGCCACCGTGCCTTGGGATTAACACTGTGCTGTGAGGGGTACGTGTTTCTGAAGTGAATTATGCTCCGTACCGCTTTTTTCATTGCTGCTGCTCTCGTATTTTTCAGTTTTTATTTTTCCTTCTCTAAATCAAGCTCAAATCAAAGCTTTTTGTACTGGCTTCTCGGCGGGAGAGAATTTTATTCCAAAGGGTGTTCAGACGTACAGTCTGAATCCAGCAGTTGGTTTTAAATCCTTTCGTCTTTGATGTGGCATCCACGTGAACCAGAGTACAAAGACAAACGCTTTGAAGCAGTCTTTATTAAAAAAATAGCGTTGACTTCTTACGCATGTCGTCTAATTTAACTTGAAATCTCATATTAAACTTTTTTTAATTATATTTTAAATCTTCTCATGATTCGTTTGGATTTATTTGACCATACACCCAAAGATTTATTTACAAATATAATTAGCTTATATTTGTTAATGTCCACTTTCGACTACTAATATTATCTATTTTCCATGCTTTAGTCTTGCTCACAGTCGAATCATTCACTTCTTTACTAAGGCCACCTGCTAAAACTGCATATCATGAATTAAATTGCAACCTGTTGACATGTGTTTATTACTCAGGAGTGTTGTCAGCCTAAAGACTGACACATGATTTCCACCCCATCCTGCTTATCTTTCATAAAGAATTGATGATAAAACAACAAGTAGTTAAAATATAATTTTATTTGAACAATATATGCATTCTCGACAAAGTTTTAATTATGTTTTACAGGGAGTCTGAATTGCTTTGAATAAAATGGATACAAATAATTGCTAAGGAAATGTCCAGAAGCAATAGGATTTATGACGATTTTAGGCACAGTACTGTTCCTTATTTAAGTTTGCAACTGAAGTATTTCCATCTATTTAAACTGTCGCTAAACATACCAAAACCTTTGGGTGTTTCGCGGAATATGTACACTGTCCTATCAGGCTTTCCGTAGTCTAAAGACTACAAACCAAAACAAACTGAGGCACGGGGGTACAACAGAAAGTTAGCCTTTAATTGTGAATGCAGACTGAAGCGAATGCATTGAACCGGTTTATGATATAAAAGCCAATAATCTTGTACGAAGAACTATAATTGCCTCTTATATGATATTTCGTACCTCTATTCGCAACTAAACTAGACTCCCTTGAGTTCGTTTGTAGTTACTTCTAACGCCTGTTACCTTCATTATAAACAGTAAGTACACAATAAGTAACGTTACACATGGCCAAATCGTTTAAGGGCCTAAACGCAATGATATCTTATCTGTGTATCTTAAGGGGCTACAGTGAATAACGGTCACCTCTAGTTTCATAGTAACTGATGGTGCGGACAGGTCATCTGATGGCAGATTTGTCTGGTGCGGCGGTCCTCTCAGCTGGGCTCCTCTTCATCTCTGCTTTATTGACCTGTCTGTACGTCAGCCATGTGTCTGATTATGATACGATCAAAATCCGCTCTGAGGAACCCGTGGGACGTCCTCCAGCATCTGTGAACCTTCTAGAAAAAGTTCGGAACATCTTCGTGAAAATATGGACGGATCAAGCGGAAATAACCCAACAACCATCGGACGCTGGTTCTTCCAAGTGTCTCATGAACCTGGACAGCAGATTCGACTGCTCCAGAGACCGAGTACTGACTCGGAGTGAGTGTCAGGAACGAGGGTGTTGCTATGCCCCTCTGGCGCTCACCTCTGGCCCTCCTTGGTGCTACTATCCTCGGTCATATAGCGGCTACAAGATGGGTCCGCTCAGCCCCACCAAGAGAGGCCGGGGTGCCACTCTGGTACGACCGACTCCCTCCTACCTCCCCAGGGACATAACCACACTGCGCCTGGAGGTAATAGAGGAGACGCCGAACTGCTTCCATCTCACAGTAAGTTTCTCTAAATCAGGCATTTTTATATTTGAAACAAAATGAAACAAATGTACCTTATTTGAGTTGAGGTACATGTGTGAGCAATTATGTGAGTTTTTTATACTATTATTATTTATAATTTCTTCTTTGGGAGACGTTTTAATCCAAGGCATCAGTGAATTCAGATAGAGGTCATTAATGAGCATAGGTATCTCTCTCAAGGGTGCTTGTGTATGTTGGGGAATGAACCCACTACCTTTTACCATTCACCCTAGCCACTATTTCACTATCTGATTAGGAGTTGTGTTTGATCACACTTAAGAAAATGCATGCAAAAAAAAAATATATGGTCATTTCTCACCATGCAAATGTATTTGTTAGTTGAAGGACCCCTCGTCGAAGCGATATGAAGTTCCTCTGCCTCCTGGTAACTTTGGTGGGCTGAAGACCGACCACGACTCTCTCTATACAGCCGAGTTCCAGCCAGACCCTTTTGGCTTCATCATTCAACGTAAATCCAATGGCCGTGTAATGTGAGTTGATCATTTTCAAATGAGTTAAACTTTCCGTTAATTATTCCCACATCACAAAAAGTGCTTTGTATTAACTACAACTTCTATATTTTACATGTTTGTAGAGCAGCATGCATACAAAAATAGGAGAATTGAAACCACAAATCAACAAAAAGTATACTCCAACCTATTTGTAAAAAGCCGTACCCCGGCTGCAACATTATATGCCCATTTTATCTCCAGCCTCTCGGTGAAAGTTCCTCATTCTCATCCCAAATGACCTAAATGACCTCACTCCCCTTCACTGACCTTCCCCCCTGATCTCCCTTTCTGTCCAGCCTGAACACCACCGTGGCTCCGCTGCTGTTCTCGGACCAGTACCTGCAGCTCTCCACCTCCCTGGCCTCCCCGGTGCTGTCCGGCCTGGGGGAGCACTACACCCTGCTGGGCCTGGACCTCAACTGGACCAGCCTCACCTTCTGGAACAGGGACATGGCGCCTCATGTCAGTTTAGGAGCACCTGCATTGGATGGTTGTTTTTGTTGACCAATGTTAACTTTGTAACTTTTTTTTTTTGACTCAGGCTTCATAAAAATAATTGTATGGTATATTTATACAGCCTTACCATTCACAATTAAATCTTATGTTTCCTCTGTAATTACAGTATGCTAGTCTACGTTACCTAATTGATTGTATATGTCCTTGTTTTCCCAACCCGCTGCTACAGGCTAATGCTAATATGTATGGGTCCCACCCGTTCTACCTGGTCCAAGAGGAGGACGGCCTAGCGCACGGCGTCTTCCTGCTCAACAGCAATGCCATGGGTACTCAACACCCCTTTTGCCTGGAGTGCCCCTATTTTACCACCTAAATCATACATCTGGGTGAACTTTTTGATGTCACGCAAGGGTCGATACTGAAATGGCCTGTAATGACTGATCAATGTCACACCTGGTGGTAAAATAAGATAACATTATAGTGCACCCACTCTCCCATGTATACAGTATATATATCATATCGATATTTTCTTTGTGATATTTTTTGCATAAGAGGTGGCCCTGCAGCCCACGCCTGCCCTCACCTGGGTGTCAGTTGGAGGGATCCTGGACCTGTACGTCTTTCTGGGCCCCGACCCCCAGAGTGTGGTACGACAGTACCTGCAGGTTGTCGGTATGGGGCTCCGTTTCATCCAAAATCAGTAAACTCAATTCAAACTGGCTTTGAAGAAGTTGTGTGATAATGGCTCCTTTTTTTGTATTTCAGTGATGTTTGATGTTTATGGTGATGATGGGCCACTGTTTTTTCTTGAAATTGTTTAGTCTAATTTGATTATCAACATGAATCACAGTAATGTGATCACACACACATTTTGCGTGAATGCTAAAGGACATACCTTTTTATAGTTGGGGTCCTTTATTGTTGATAGTCTGTCGGGTATGGGTGGAAATGAGTGGTCATGTGAGTTATGATTGGTTGACCTAAAGCCCTCCCCACCCCTAGGCTACCCTATGATGCCTCCTTATTGGTCGCTGGGCTTCCACCTGTGTCGTTGGGGCTATCACACCTCCAATGAGACCCGATCCGTGGTACAGCGCATGCACATGCACAATTTCCCACTGGTAAATAATTTCTTATTTGGTTCCAAATTCAAATGAAACGTCTACCAGGTGGTCATGGGATTCATGTGGGATGTTACCATTAACGTATACTGTTGTGCATTGATTGGTGGCTAATGGTTGAAATAGGATGTGCAGTGGAATGACCTGGACTACGCAGACAAGCGCCGGGTGTTCACCTTTGACCCCCAGAGATTCGGGGATTTACCAGACATGGTGGAGGAGTTCCATCAGAGAGGGATGAAGTATATTCTCATACTGGTCAGTTGCCAAATCAATATCTTTCAACCATAAAACCCCTGTTTTAACTCTCAAACGAACGCACAGTTTTTAGCGGGGTTCAATTTGTTGAAAGAGCTGGTTATCCTGATTCTGTAAACCCTGCAGAAAACCAAGTAGTTCCTATAATCTGCCAATAGGGGTCAGTGCTCTCAGACAGAACGTACCATCCCAGTCCTTCTTCTTCTTCTTCTTCTTCTTCTTCTTCTTCTCAGGATCCTGGTATCAGCAGCACCAGTCCTAAAGGGACGTACCTTCCTTATGAGGATGGACAGAGGAGAGGGGTCTTCATTAGGAATGCTACGGGACACACCCTCATCGGGAAGGTTGGGCTCAACTGTTTGTGTTTTGCATATCCCTAACCCTAGCCCCTGTATTTGAAATAACTAAATAGTTTCAGGTTGAAACCTTGCTTTTCATTACCATGGTGAAATTATTCTGTGTTCCTGAAATAAGTCTGTGTTGCTGAAATGAGTTTGTGTTCCTGAAATGAGTCTGTGTTTCTAAACTGTGTTCCTGCACTGAATTGCCATATGCTAGCACAGCAGAAGCCAGTGCTATGCAGACACCCGCTGAGTCGCTGTATTGTATTTCTATCCCTGTTTCCCAGGTGTGGCCGGGCCGGACTGCCTTCCCCGACTTCACAAACCCGGAGACTATCCTCTGGTGGAGAGACTGCATCCAAAGTTTCCACTCTACCGTCAAACTAGATGGGCTGTGGATCGTACGTTTTGTTTACACATGCAAACACACTCACTCACTCACTCACTCACTCACTCACTCACTCACTCACTCACTCACTCACTCACTCACTCACTCACTCACACACTAATGAGCTGTGTCTGACCTCACATGTATACACAGAAGCATGTTTTGTTGACCTGTATTCCAGCACCTTATTATTATTTTATACATTTAACATCTACATGATTTCATCTAGTTTCCTCTCTTCCCAGGACATGAACGAACCAGCCAATTTTGTGCAGGGTTCAGTGGACGGCTGTCCAGACAGTGACCTGGAAGCTCCACCCTATACACCAAGTAAGTCTACTGGATCACTGCCATTGATCACTTTCAATTACTCTTATAACATACTCGTATGATGATTGTGAACGAAGATAATTCAGTAAGTTTGCCCATTCAAGAATAAATAGATCACTAACTTTTAAGGGAGAGTGTGAAACGGTCCCTTTTCATAAACTAGACATACAATTGAGTGAGTGTGTGACATAAGTACTTCATAAAATCAGCCTTTCGTTTTGACCAGTTGCTTTGTGCATACTATTTATTTTCTCTAAATATCCGTCTGGAAGCTTTTTGATATTGGTTTGCCCTTTAGCAGACCAGGGTGCATTTCCTCAGTCATTTTCCATTATTTCTTTGATTGGCGATTTGCTTGGGAATTTGCATAGAATGGTGGGACTGCCTCCTGCTGCTTGAGTTTACAACAGTGCTGAATGAAAACCAGGAGCCCAACTGAATGTGGAATGTGTCTAATATAAAGTCAATGGGTTCTGCTGAAAAAAATACCATTGGTACTGATGTTTTGAGTATGCATGCATCTTTGGATATAGTGTATTATATGCCAGATTTATCCTCTGACTTTTTGTTTCACACATGTGGACCATAGGATAGTGTTAACCTTTTAGCGAGATGCCCAACCCACTACCTGTTCTTTCATGACATGTATATGAATGTATAATGTGTAAACCACTTGGAAAAAAAAGTATTGGCAACCAAATGACTAAAAAGTAGATAGGACAACATTAAACCCACAGGTGTTGGGTTAAGCTGAAACTGAACAGGCATGTTTACATAGATACTGTCAGATACTGTTTGCTGTCAACATTACAAGCAGGATATGCCCATGTATTCGACTTTTACTCGGGCGTACGGTTAGTTAGGTCAATACAGGCAGTGGTCGTTATCTTTTAAAATGGAGGGTGATATCAGCAAGAAAGAGTGAGAGTTCTTGCTATATACCTGTTAACAGGCATTTGAACAAAAAGGGGGAGGCGTTGACCTGGTTTACAGCCAGAATATGGCTGGTACATCAGAATGCATCATGGGATTTTTAGTTGGCGAGTGGCGATACTCTGCTATATTGAGAGAAACATGAGAAAAGCAGTGGCACTTCCAAAAACACAACCATGTACTCCCCTTATGACAAATCATTTCTGCCTTAACAAACTATTCTTCCCCACTATGGTCATAGCGATGTTACCTTGTGATGACCTGCACTTGAACCTTAAACAACAAATAAACAGCATACATTTAAAAAAAAAAGATTCTCTATTATTAATAGTAGCAAGGGGGCAGATCTTATTACAACTTAGGATCACAAACATGTTCATTTTCAAGAGTAATTTCTGGAGGGGACATTGCTCTAACAAACGGTTCAGTCAGATGCACATGGGGGACATAAACCATCCTTGAAAAAGTGTTGTTTAATTGTTTGAATTATTTCTGTGGAGACGGCTTCTATTAAATACGTATTTAAAAATAATTTATGTTGAGGGGGACAACTTCAGGTTTTTCAGAAGTTTGAGCGCCCATGATTATTAGGTTGTTTTAATCATTTAGACATGTATTTACCATCTGGGATTAATAAAGTATATCTTATCTTATTATTTCATCCTTGAACTGTAATGTGTGTGTACGTATGTTTGTCTGCGTGTGTGTCTGTGTGTCTTGTCTTCCATTTAAAGAGGGTGTCATCGGAGGCCAGCTGAACGTGGGCACCCTCTGCATGTCTGCGCAGCAGAACCTGTCCACCCACTACAACCTGCACAATCTGTACGGATTGACTGAGGCCAGCGCCACCTACAGGTAACATGGCACACAGCAAGTATCTGGTAAAAAGTGTGAAACTGCACTGCCTTGTTCAACCTATGTCTATTTGAGATTTACAAGGCACAAGGGGAGTTCTGGTAACAACCGAAGCATTTAAATTGCCTGACTTTATGAGGGGATTCAGGAGCACATGCACAATGGATTTCATCAATCAATGTCATTTATAGACATTCATAGCATTCACAGCACGGACTGCCATCACGAGAAAGATTGATTGCTGTTTTTTAATACACTTTCAATATAGACGTATTTGTAAAGGATCTGTTTGATTGTGGCTCATTCATAGCAATAATAAATTGTTAAGCAACAAAAAATGCTTATTTAATGCATGTGTATTGACTGTGAAGGATGTAAACTTATCTTTACAGCACTTTGGTAAAAAATATACTTTTTTTTTGGGTGCTACATAAATAAAGTAAACTTGTAATTGAAACTTCAGTGACTGTCTTGTGTGGGCAGAGCTCTGTTGGAGGTCAGGGGGAGGCGGCCCTTCGTCCTCTCCCGCTCCTCCTTTCCGGGAATCGGACGCTTCTCCGGGGTGTGGACCGGGGACGTCCGGAGCGACTGGGAGCAGCTGCGGTACTCCGTTCCTGGTAAGGGTGGGGCACGTGTGCATCTGTGGTGCCAGAGAACACAATGGATTACCTTCTCACTGGGGTTTAATCCCCAAAAATATATACACAGCTATGTTCCCAAATCGATCAAAAAGTATTGTCTCTTTACTGTCACTTTATTGTCCTTTTTTTATGACCTTTCGTTTGTTATCCTCCCCTCTACCCCCCCCCTACCCCCTTCCCAGCTGTGCTGCAGCTGGGCCTGTCGGGCATGGCGTTGGCGGGGGCTGATGTGTGTGGCTTCGGGGGGGACACCACAGAGGAACTGTGTGTGCGCTGGATGCAGCTGGGTGCCTTCTACCCCTTTATGAGGAACCACAACGACAGGCCCAACGCTGTGAGACGGACCGTCCGCCCCTACATGTCCCTATGTTGGCACGCTGTTGCTTATTTGCTGTGCACACAATGTCGTTTGTTGTCCTGTTTGGACAGGCTGCGTTATTTACTTTGGTTTAGTCAGCTTTTTGAGCCTTTTGTCTTTGTGTTTAGCCGCTATTGTAGGATTCTTTCTTACAAGCAGTCCATCTGTTTGATGTACTAAGAGAGGTTATTCTAAAGTCTTTGTGTGTGTGTGTGTGTGTGTGTGTGTGTGTGTGTGTGTGTGTGTGTGTGTGTGTGTGTGTGTGTGTGTGTGTGTGTGTGTGTGTGTGTGCGCGCTAGCCCCAGGAACCCTACGTGTTTGGGCAGAGAGCCCAGGCGGCAATGCGGAGGGCCCTGAACCAGCGCTACTCCCTCCTTCCATTCCTCTACACACTCTTCCATCACGCACACACCTCCGCAGACACGGTGGCCCGGCCCCTCTTCCTGGAGTACGTCTCTCCACATCTCTTTCCGTCTCTTCTCGTCTGCACTTCTTGCTCCCTTTATCCTTTTCATGTCTCTCTTTAATCCGTTCGTCCTCTCATCTGCGCTGTTCTTCTATCCTCTCGTTCTTGTTCTGCCCTCCTCCTCTTTTCCTCTCCTCTCCTATCTCATTCTCCTTTCCTCTCCTCTCATTCTGCCTCTCTTCTCCTCCTCTTCTTCCTCTCCCTCTCCTCATTTTCTATCTTTACATTCCCCTGCTTTTGCCTCTCACTCTCCCACCGCTCTCCTCTCCCTCACACAGTAATAAGGATCTCTGAGCTGGTCTTATCCTATTTTCAGATTCCCCAATGACCCCAACTGCCAGACCATAGACAGGCAGTTCCTGTGGGGGCCCTCGCTGCTTATCAGCCCTGTGTTGGAGCCAGGGGTCGTTGAACTGGCCGCTTACCTGCCCGCAGGAACTTGGTACAGTCTGGAGGATGTAAGCATTGACACCTCCCTCTCCAATCACCTTGCCCATGGTTTGTTTGCCCTGCGTGCTTAAAAAAACGCAGATGAAACGAATATCTTTGAATCAATATATTTCTAATAAAGTACTGCCAACCTAGGGTAGATCATTTAGGTGTGTATTGCCTTCACTGAGAACGACCACAATTGCCAATGGCCGGTTGTGGGTTGTTTGTGAGGACAAATTTTTCACATCCCATGGATGTAGATCAGCCATTGCAAAACGTAAAAAAAATCGACATCACATCGAGTGGTAAAATATCAATGTTATGTTAAACCCGTTATAGTCTTATAAAATAAAAGTCTACCTGCCCATGTAATGGGTTTGCAGGGTCTGCCTTTCTACAGTAAGGGCCAGTACCTGCTCCTGCCAGCCCCGCTGGACACCATCAACGTCCATGTGAGAGAGGGACACGTCATCCCACAGCAGGTCAGAGTATGGGGGCGCACAGAGAAGCTGCTCGACTCCTTTGGTCGAGCAGCTTCATTCATTCAATCAGGAGATTGAATGAATGAATAAAATGCAGAGATGTACTCCGGTACTGGAGCAAAATCCGATAATAACTCTTGATTAGAATAAGAGAGAATGCGATTATCTTCTTGAGTTCAGGTGTTTACCTTCAGACAGGATTTTATCGTACATTTTTGTGTCAGCATAGGGTTATAGGTCTACTTTTTTTGACCCATTATCATTACAGGCTCCAAACATAGTATAGGTTACATGAACTACAAAATCTTCTCTATTTCTGCAGGAGCCAGCCCTGACAACCAACGCCTCGCGCAGCAATCCTTTCCTCCTCACGGTGGCACTGTCCCCAAGGGGCTGGGCCAGCGGGGACCTGTTCTGGGACGACGGGGACAGCATGGACACCTTCCATACCGGAGAGTACTGCTATGTCCTCTTCATCGCTGCTCAGGTGGGGAAAACTTCTTCACTGATGTTCACTTCCATCCGGTCATTTACATTCAGTCATTTAGCACATGATGATATGCAACTTGACCTACAAATGAGGAACCAGTTGCTGCAAAAATCGTTTTTATAAAAAATACAACATGACAGAGTGTGGCTATAGGAATCAGGAAGTAGGTTTGTTAGTGTAGTGGTATTCAGTTGCATAATAGGAGATGGGTGTAATATAAAAATTATATTCTTTCCAATTTCTATCAAGAATTAAAACAACATAGCGCAGAAGATGGTAGATTACATGTGTTTTGAAGATATAGGGAGGGATTATGCAGATCTAAGGTTCAAGAATCGAGGTGCAACACCTCAAAATAGTCTGGTCTGGAAACTTCAGATTTCAGATTTTTTAAAAGAAAACATTTTCCTTGGAACATAAGGAAATCAAACTCTGAACTGGTTATAACACATTCATTACGTGCTTCAGGTTACAGCTCTACCACGGACTAGGAGATTTAACGACATTGTATGCTCGGCCGAATAGTTCCATCATTTTTAGGAATTTAAGCTTAACCTTGAGGCACTTTTAATGTACAATATGTAAGAATCAGACATTCCTGTGGGTAGAGACAAAAACAATCAAAAACTAATGTTAGTTTTATACACTCCTTTTTCCTGGCCTATTTCTTATATACTAGAAATCTGCCCAAAGGTTGTTGGAAAGTCGGGCAAGGGCACATTTAATGTACAACCTGTTCATATTTTGGCAATTTAAAGTGATTCCTGTGTGTAAAAATCCTACAAGCAGTGCCTTTAATGCAAGAAAACTCTATATTTTGTTCCTATTCTGGTGACCCCTTGGTGATTTCGATCCTCCAGTCCCAGGTTGTGGGTGACCCGGTCAGGCAGAACGGGGGTCTGAGCCGCCTGGTTCTGGGGGGCCTGAGGGTGTTCGGGGTGCCGTCACGGCCCGTATCTGTGTGGGCCAACGGCCTGAGAGTCTTGGACTTCACCTATCGCACAGACACCAAGGTGAGCCGAGGCCCTGGCCGGATCTGAGGTGGTAGTTGTAATTACTTGTCAACTTCCATCAACTGTTTTTATGAAATGGTTAAATCTCACTTTACGTATTTGTGTTTGATCAAATACCAGCAATTCCAGTTTTATCACAGTTTTATCTAGCGCTTTGTATATAAATATAAAGATAAATATCGTCTATAATCAATAAGGCTATTTAATATTATGATTATTGTTTTGATTATTATTAATATGATTATATGGAAGTTTATGAATGTTATAGTTCAAAGTTTCAAAGTTTCAATGTTAAAGTGACCAACAGACTAAATTTTGACTCACTAGGCATTAGGCAAGCTTTGAGTATACAGTCTAAAAGCAGGGCCATGGGAGGATGACAAGGTTATAGTTCTCAGAGTGGATGACACACCATCTTCATGGAGCATGTCTCGACCACAAGCATGATTGCATCTCCAGTAGAAAATACGGAAGTGCAATGTAAGAAACTTTCATGGACTGAGAGACTGAAGCAGAAACACAATAAGAGCAATACAGCGATTTAACGGGTAGGATAAAGAAACAACAGATCAATCTAGCCATCAAAACACTTTATAGTAGTACAGTTAGAAATAATTAACATTAAAGATACACATAAAAGGCTAAAATAAAACTGAACAGATTAGGATACTAGAATATTACGTAAAAATAGCAAAAATTACTGAATTAAGCTGTACACATTATGATAATATGATTATGGTAGGAAGATGATAAGGGTGCATTCACCAGTTTACGCAGATCATAAACATGCTAATTAATTTTGATCATAATAAAGAATCATCAGGTTATACACTCTAAACTCTCTCTTTGCCTGTCTGTCTGTCTGTCTGGAGGCGTTGAAGGTGAAGGGTTTGGCCCTGCCCATGTCAGAGGTTTTCACAGTCCGGTGGGCTCTGTGATTTCGGAAGAAGAAGCCACTTCATTCACACTACTTGTTCCCCCTCATCAGCTTTCTTACCTGTTGGTTGTCCTATGAAGCAAGCAGTCTATCTCCAAAATGTAAGGCAAATGAAGTCATTTGTTTTAACCCCAGATCATGGAAACAGTAAAGTAATCAACATGGTTGGAATAACATCTTTCGGATTTTTCATCCAAGCCAAGTGGATATTGCGAGAGAATGTTTATGACTGAAGTCATTTGTATATATCATTTGTATTTATTTCATCAAGTGAATTCCCTTTAAAGGAGAAATGTGTAAGATTGCCTTTAGCTTTTTGTTGTTAACATGTTCAGTGCACTGTGAAATATGCACTGTTTACCTCCCCTTCACATAAACCCATGGTATCCATGTATCAATGGACATAATCTGGTCTGTTTTAAATAATCGAACTTTGAAGCTATCATCATTATTTATCTTGGTCACTTTATTAGCAATGACTGCTTCTCACTGCTACGCTGAAGAAAGTAACATTTAGCGATTGATTTTCGAATTTAAATGTGCTTCTGTTTTTGTTTTTCACTGCATTTCAATAAAGGATTTGTAATGTGGTCCTCGTTGGATTATTAATTTAGCCAACCTCCCCGGTGGTTGTTGCTTAATTTATTAGTTTACAACCAACATATAAGGCAATACGTATTTATACCATTTTAACAAGATGCATATCAGTTATCATTGTTCAAATAGAAAATAAATAGTTTCGACATATTGTTAATTATTAAAAAAAAAAAAAAAAAAAGATATACCGGTCGTGGAAGGATTTTACGGTAGTCCGCACGGAAGAGATGATGATGATCTTCTCTTGTCTCTTGCGTCCTCGTGACGTTATGTTCAGACTCAGAGCAGTGGTCCTGATGATGCGCATAGAAAACCAACTGCATTCTAGCTTAGTCCTCGTGACCTCTAAATCAATACGTTATATATTCAATATTTGTTTAGCTAAAGGGTTCATCACATGTTATTTATGAAACAAACGTTTAAAACGTTCATAAATCATTGTAAATTAACGGCTTTTCAGTCTTCGCCTTTTTCTATTCCGGAAGCAGCGGGATTTGGGGGTTGTGTCTAAAGCAGCAGCGTTAAACGTGTGGTGTCACTGTCATAGCTCACCGATACACACAGGGATACTCTCTCATCCTACCAATAACACAAGGGGGAACATACCTCAAATAAACAACAACGTTTGTGCATGATAGCCAGCTATTGCTCCCCATGCAAGATGGACGTTAGCCATGGACTGTAGACTTCTCCGGCGGGATTGAAGGTGAGAGCTCTGACGCTTCTCTCCTGTCTGTGTGTGTCGTGTGTGTGTGTGTTTACCTCGTCGGGCCATTTCATTCATTCCTCCGTCAATTCACCGGTGTGTCTCTGTCGCCAACAATAACATGATGTGATTGTTCTCAATGCCTCACTCTAATTCGGTGTTCAACTTAAGTTTCCATAGATTGTGTCATATGAACCGATTGCCGTCTGGGTCGAGCTGGCTAACTCAAATATTTATGTTCAAAGATGCAAAAGCAACAGATGAACTGTAACTGCAGGACAACCACCGTTGAATGAAATGGTTTGGATCCTCTTTTGCTAACCACGGTGCAAAAACATAAAGGAAAATAACTTGTCCTAAAGAGCCTGCTGTCAGATAAGGTATGATGCTGCTGGTGGTGGTGCTGCTGCTACTACTACTACGACTACTACTACTACTACTACTACTACGGCAACGACGATATACCTAGCCTAATAGTACTCAGAAGATGGGCATATGTGGAAGGCTGAATCAGTCCTGTTCGTCATGTTACTATTCAGTGGCTAATATATAGGTTACTCTGTGATGTTCAATATCTGTTTTTTATTAATTATTTAATTGAATGGTGCTAATGTCTTCGCAATGGATAATAACCAAATTTTTTTGGTGACAAATGTGTAACAATAAGATACCCTAACGAAGATGTAGGCTATGCAATAAATAATGTGTATTCATGTTAGGCCATTTGTAAATTCAGTGTAGATTTCCTAAATTTGTGTTTCCAGAACCCTGGGGCATTCCAGCTATAATATAAAGTTGAAAGAGCCTCGCTACTAAAATATAATTCCAATGTTGCCAAGAGGTGGAATTAGCATAATAAGAGAGAACAATTGTGAGGATTTTATCTGTTTCTTCTCTCTTATCTACAGTACAGCATGGTAAAATTAAGCCCCATATGACAGTGGGGGTTATTTATATGGCAGCAACGGTAATCTGAGGCAGCAGATACCATGCCAGTGTTGCCCCCCCACTGAGAAATATGTTTGAATATCATATTTTAAATCTGGCAGTAGATTTTATTTCATCACTTATTAACATGTGTCGGGGAGAAAAAGTGTTTACTGTGTTACACAGGCCTGGCATCTGGACGTGTTGGCACATCAAAATCACCTACTTACCTCCTTCAGTCACATACAGACCAAAATAACCACAGGTCTATCTGTGCCGACCGAGTGGAGCACATTG
The DNA here is from genome assembly GCF_902167405.1 of Gadus morhua. Classification (NCBI taxonomy): domain Eukaryota; kingdom Metazoa; phylum Chordata; class Actinopteri; order Gadiformes; family Gadidae; genus Gadus; species Gadus morhua. The sequence continues at coordinate 15,813,174 of NC_044049.1, read as the reverse complement.
TAACTGTTATCAGGGTGTGTCGGCCATGTGCATTTTGGTTAAATATAATCAACCAGGAATGGGACATTTGCAGCGATTGGACTATCCCGTGTGACCAGTTTATGGGGTGACATACCAGTTTATGTATCTGAGTTCTTTGAGTTGGCACTTGGTGGTTTGGGAACTATTGAGGTTTTTTGAGCTTTTTTGTTTCCTATCTCCCTGGCTTGTGTTTGGACTCCATGGCTGTACCCACTTCCTGCCTGGCATCAGGAAGTGGACCAGCCTGTTCTAATCAAGGAAGGTAAACATGGGAACATGAAGAAGCATACCAAAAGGCCACGTGGTGATAACATCCGAGGTAGGACGCGTTGGTGCGAACACATAACAGTAAGGTTCAGGAGTAATTCAGTCATATACATATGCCACACAGCACGGCTAAAGGCTAAAGGGCAAATAAAAACATACATCTCCTTTTGCATCTTGGGGACTTTTAATTTATTAGATTGGTAGGCACTTTCATCCAAAGCGATTAACAGTACAGATATGTTAGCAGCTAGGGGGTTGGAGCGTCTAGCTCACTGATGCCTACAGGTAGTTTGGGTTAGACATTTTGTACCAATTTTGGTTGGCAATCAAACCCTGACCGCACTCCACTTACACTTTCCTTCACCATGAAAACAAAGCGTCCATCTCGGACACCAAACTCAGTTTGGTGGCGAGTCAAAAGGAGGTCATTTCAGTATCCATACTGGTGTCCTTGTTTCCCTTTCTTGATAAGCGCTTGGGAGTCAGTACAGGTGCCACAAGAACACTGTTTGCTCACGTCTTTCTGAAGCGTTCAGGTGGGTGTTTCATGTGTTTACACAAGGTGGGTCGCACACCAATACACTCTTGCCTTGTGCTCGTGTGTATTTATATGTTGTTGTAAAATTAAAACGTTCTAAGGAAAAAGTCTGGGCTTGACCTCCCGGTGGAGGACCCTGCATTAAGCAGTGAACAAAAAGTGTGCCACAGGAGAATACATTTCTAGGTTTAGACAACTGATTCATTTGTTGTAATTCTCATCCAGTCTGTGCTTACTCGATTTCCTTAACCATATATTCTCCTTGTTGTTCCTCTTTAAACCTTTCCCATCTGACTCCATTCTACCTCCTTACATGCCCTCCTTTCCATATCTCCATCTTACCCCTCCTCTCGCTCAACCTCCACGACCCCTTGTCTCTTTCTCTACCTCCTCATACCTCCGTTTTCCCCCTTCTCTGTTTTACTCCTTCATCCATTCCATTTCTGTATCTCTCTCCCTCTGTCTCTCCCTCCAAACCTCTACCCCAACTGTCTGGATACCTCTAACCCTCCTCCCTCTCCATCTCTCCCTCTGTCCCTCCCCCCATACCTCTGTCTGGATACCTCTAACCCTCCTCCCTCTCCATCCCTCCCTCTGTCCCCCCTTCCCCAGAGGATGGGCCCAGGTTCCGGCGACCTGTGGAGATGTCTCTTGGTCGGCTACTGCGGCGCGCCTCCTCCAAGGCCTCCGACCTCCTGACCTTTAACCCCGGCGCCGGGGGCTCGTCGGCGCGCTCAGGCCTGGACGGGGAAATCATCTTCTCCAAAAACAACGTCTGTGTGCACCCCGCCGAGCCGCTGCCCGGGCTCGGAGAACACCATCCAGGTACGCTTCTGCCACTCTGCCCCCCCCTCCCCGTGTCGGGAAGCCTACTGGGGGGGGGGAGTGTGCGTTCCTCAATGTGTCACGCAAGTCCGAACAAGTGTTCTTGTTTGACCACCGCAGGAGACATATAATCGCTTATCTCTGTTGAACAGCAACTGATTGTACTGACATGCGTTCAATTAGAAACTCTTTCAGAAGCTCATTCAATGTGGAATCAAACGCTTGTGGTACATAACCGTGTTGGGTTTTGAAGTCTGTCGGCCCTCCTCCGAATCTCTTCTGACTTTCAGAATTTGTCGAACATACTGTTATTCTGTAAATGGGGTATACTTGGTAGCATTCAATTAGCTGTTGAACTGAAGTTTTATGGAAGTTAAGGCAACACATTAATTTTGATGTTTCTATGGTGTCCCTGAGCTACCATTACTGAGCCGTGTAGCGATTCCAGAGTTTTAAAAATACAAAAGCAAATGCAAACCATTAAGTAAATCAACCTAATGATGTCGGATGTTTATTTGAATAATGGTTTTAAAGCAGGGCTGAAGTATATTGAGTAGGCGACTGTAACACAATAATATAATACAATAATACAAAATAACCTGTGAGTCAATAGCATATCCATCAATGCATTATTTATTATCAAGTAAAAAATAATCTTCTGAAGTGTTGGCCAAGTACAGCATGAAGTTACCTGCTGTACTTTCTGAGCAGACAAAATGACCTTTTCCGACCATGGGCTGATGTTCATGACTTGGTTTCATTGAAGGCTGTTAATGGATGTGTGCAGTGTTCTTCTGTGTATTCTAGCCGACGATGCAAATTGTTTTAGCCTTTAGCAATTCATGCTTACTCCTCAGTTAAGTCCAAACAACACATAACATGGAAGGAAGCTGCTCTTCAAGTTATCTGTAGTAGATCCTTAGTCTAGTCACCCATTACTGCCTCAATCATTTGGGATAAACTATGTTACTGAGTGATTTAGCGATCCCTTTTAAAACAGTCAGGAAGAATGCACATTTTTCAGAATGGGATTCTTGTAGGTCACTTTATAAATGACTTTGTTGTTTTCAAAATGCCTTACTTACACTTATGTGACAAAGTTAGCTATACTTTTTAAAGGAGGAAGGCAGGTAAACATCCATCCATTTATAACTGTCCTGCCCTGTTTTCAATGGAAGGCTAAAGGCTTGATGTGTTATCATACCTGATAATAGCTGCTAATTTAGTTTTATATGAGAAGCCGGCAAGTGGTTTATTATTATTTGATGATTCTCATTATTATTGTCACACGCTGTGTGCAGAAGAAAGATCATAGAATCAATCTCGCAAAGTACTCTATGATCAAGCCATATCGTAGAAATTCTGATGATGTGTTAATTTGACTATGTCCTCATTCAGCAGACACTTCTCTCAAAGGCGACTCAGAATGCAGTAAAGAGCATAGGCAAAGATGACGACACCCTTTAACCTAATACAACCCCCTTCCTGCATACTTTGTTCACCCTAGTAAATGGATAGCATTCCATCTCGGGTTACAAGAGTGCCTCTGTGTGTGTGTGTCACTGTTAACTGCCTATCCTGTCACTAACTCCCTGTGGTGGTTTGATGGTGGCGCTGCCCCCTGCAGGCTACCTGTGCGTGCACGTGGAGAAGGACGACAGCCTGGGCACCACGCTCATCCTGACCTGGGTGCCCAACTGCCGCATCCAGCGACAGGACGAGGAGGCCCTCCGCTACATCACCCCGGAGAGCTCCCCCGTGCGCCGAAACGCCCGCCACCGGGGCCGAAGGTGAGGATAGGGGGGGGGGGGGCTCTTGTCTTGGCTCTGATGTGGTGAATGCCAAGGCATGTTCCTGAAGCGAGAATAGTTGTGTTTTTTCTTGAAGGTACCTCGGGAGGTCACATGTTGATTGATCATTGTTGCAACTTATACTTCTAGTAAGTTAAAGGTTAGTTAGGTTTAAAGGTCTTAACTCTAAAGGCTATCTCAGCTGTGCCGCCTCCTGTCGTGTCCAGGGAGATTTGTGCACAACACAAATTGGCTTCCTGTAACGTATTTGAGGTTGTTTCAGAATTGTGTGTTGAGGGAAACTTCAGATGAGGTTGGACTCCCAACCCAACCCCCATCTCCCCTTCCCCCGCCCCCTCTCCGTTCCAGGCCTCGCTCACGCCCCCCCACGGCCCAGGAGGAGGACGTGGTGGTAGACGAGGACAGGAGCGTCACCAGGCCGGTCCCCACCACCAGCACCACCAGCGACGGCCAGAGGCTCCCAGTGGCGGGGGAGGCTGGTGGGGAGCCCTCTCCGACCCGGCACCAGGCCTCGTCCCTGGGGACGGGGGACGAGGGAGACGAGCTTTCGGATGAGGTGAGCCGGGACAGCACCATGGGCTCGGACTCGGACACCTTCTCCTCGCCCTTCTGCCTGTCGCCCGTCAGCGAGGCTCTCTGCGAGAGCAGCGGCTCCGTCTTCCTGGACAACGAAAGCAGGTGGGTGGAGGAAAAGTAGGAGTAGACTGTTTTTCGGACTATTTCCTATTGCTACTCTGCATTTTGGCCAGTTGTTTGTTTAAACTAGGTCCCCAGCCCTTTTTCTGTAGTTGCTCCACTTTCGAATGAATGCGTGTTTTTTCTTTAGCTTGTAAATCTTGAATTAAGCTCTTCGCTTGGTTACGAAAGTTAGCTTTTACGTCAATGTAAATGGTCATAAGGTGGATTGGAAATGTAGATGGGAGGCTATGTATGTGTTATTGCTGTGTGTTTTAAATGGAACTGATGAAAAATATACATGATTTCAGATTATTTTTTATAATGGGGTACGTTTTTCTTCTAGACAGGAGATGATGATGGATTGCATATATGGATTGCATATAATTGAGTTGAATGTGTGTTATCTTCTAAAATGTTGTCCTTAAAATTGTTGTAATTTGCTTTCGTATTTTAAGGGGTTTGGTAAATATAAACCTCATCATGGTATCAATCTTTTTTTGTGTACATCCTAGTTAGCTAGACTGTAATGAGAAGACTAGCAATGTGTAACATGCTACAGAAGCACATGCATGTAACATGTTACAAGAACAGCAACACTACGTTGTCTAGCTTTGACTAACTTTTATCAAAAATTACTCAATTTTTTCAGTTACCAACTGCTATATTCAAAATATTATATATACCCTGATTACTCGACCACAGTTTACCACACGGTGGAGCTCATCACGACAGAAACTCCCATCGCCACCTACAGCTCACACTGCAGTTTCCTCATGCCACCACACGGTCGAGCCAAAGAGGGTAGAATTGACGCTAGAGGCGTATTATTGCGGCGCTTGATGTGGTATGTCGTCGGCTGTATCATGGTGGCTGATCATGCGTTGCTAGGGTTTTTAGTCACCATAGGGCGTGTGCTTGTGACTAATAAGATGCATGGCAATGAGTCATCTAGAGATGCTTACAGTGCTGGTGTGATTTGACAAGATTTGGTGCATACCCTTTCTGAAAAAAACCACAAAAAAACCATAATGTTTGTTTTCTCTCTTTACCGCCTGCATCTCGCTAGGGCGTTGAGTGCATAGCCCCTCCGCTGCTGGATTCTGTTTCCTTATCGAGGGAACCATCTGGATGAGCTATTGGGTTTGCTTTTCTGACCTTACAGCCATTTGACTTTACGATTCCCTCATAGCCTGTTTCCACACAGCCATTTGGTTGAGGAACTGCCCTGTATGTGTGTTTTTTGTGAAAGAGAGCGTTAGTGTGTGTGTGTGTGTCAGAGAGAGAGAGAGAGAGAGAGAGAGAGAGAGAGAGAGAGAGAGAGAGAGAGAGAGAGAGAGAGAGAGAGAGAGAGAGAGAGAGAGAGAGAGAGAGAGAGAGAGAGAGAGAGAGAGAATGAATTTGTGTGTGCGACTGCTTTAACTACTCAGAGCCTGGTTTTCTGGAAATGCAGGCAGTGTGTGACTTGGCAGCGAGGCTCCCTGGTGCACAGCTTCTCCTCTCAACTCTCCCTCCTCCTCCTCCACTGCTGTGCGACCTGTTTAACTGTCAGGCCTCTCCTCCTCCTCCTCCTCCTCCTTCTCCTCCAGCACCCTGGCTGGCACCAACCATTCATTCCTCGCTCTCTCTCCTCCCGCAGCTCCATTCAGATGTCTCTCTCTCTCGCCACCTTCATTCTTTGCCCTGCCATGCTCTCCATCTCCATCATCCCTCCCTCCTCTTTCTGCCCTTAACTTTAGTCACCAACCCTCCAACATGCCCCCTGCTCCCCATACAGCCCTCTCCTTATCGTTTGTCCTCTCTTTCTCTTCCTCTCTCTCTCTCTTTGTCTGCTTTTCTACTATCTCCGCTCCTCTATTTCTTTCTCTCTCTCTCTATTTTCTCCCCAACCCTCTTCGCTGACTCTGTGTGTGTGTTGGTGTTGCTGGGCTGAATGTCAGTTCTCTCTCCCTCCCGCCCTCCCTGCCCTTCTCTCTCTAATTGACACTGTTAAGGGGCCAGGAAATGGAAACATGTCACTTGGAATCATTCACATAGAGAGAGCTGAGCGAGCGGGCATCAACATAATACAGAGACAATACAGGGAGAGAAAGGGAGTTCATATTTGATTTAGCTAGTTTCACTTGATTATTCATATTCTGTTCATTATGAATCCCCAATGAGGCTGACATGCAGGTTTGCAGCATTAAAATCTCCTAATGTTTAAAAAAAATAATAATAATCGGTGACTTTTGCGTACGGGTGTGCGCACTTTGGAATACAATTTTTCTGCGCGTTTGGCTTGTGCTTCACAGACCACCACATAGATCGTTCCAGATTTCTACCCAAATCAAACCATGAAGCTCCATTCAAGACTTAATATGTTAAAGGGGGGAGAAAAACGCCTGAAAACCAATTCCTGTTTAGAGTTTACAGGTTACAGATGTCTACTTTCTGAGGACTGTTGGCCACACAGCTGTCTGTCTATCCCAGGGTTAGATGGAGGTTGGTGCGTTTCCCACGAGACGGTCTCCAGACGTCCCTGGTCCAAGCCCCTGGTTCTCTGTGAGTGCAATGGAAGGTCGTGTCTCTGGGGGGAGTTGGGCAGGGAATGACACGCGAGGACGAGAGAGGGAGGGAGGGAGGGAGGGAGGGAGGGAGGGAGGGAGGGAGAGAGAAAGTGTTGCTCGCCTTGGGGCAGTCACACCTCGGGCCTGGAGGGACGAGCCGTTTCAAAATGCCGCACCGTTTCTAAAACAGCTTGTTGACACGACGGGTTCTTTGGATTTACACTGCCACCCCACCCCCACCCCTACCTCACTCTCTCTCACTCCCTTTTTTCCCTTTTTTTCAACTGTTGTTTTCTTTATTTTTCCCCCTGGTCTTGATGAGGACCAGAGCTGGTCACTTGACACCTTTTTTCATAGGGTCGACGGAATTAACATTTCGTACACGAAGGGAACGCAGTGTCTCGATCCACACATAGAGGTCCCAAGAGAGTGTGTTTAATGTGTTTATTTATTATTTGTTGATTTCCACAAGCAGCCCAATTGGACTCGTAAACACAACGCAAACTTTGACGATCCGCAGGTCTACAGAAAAAAAGGAAATGTATGTATACATTTCAAACAATAATATGGTATCTTCCATATTTGAGGTCACTTAAGCCCCCATCCCCCTGCTCTCCCTACCCCTTTGCCTAAGGCCTGAGGCCTCCCCACTGGGATCCAGGCCTAGGCCTCCCCCTGGGCTCCGGACTTCACCCCTGGGCTCCACGCCTAGGCCTCCCCCTGGGCTCCAGAACTAGGATTCAATCCTGGGCTACATGCCTAGGTCTTACCCCTGGGCTCCAGGCCTAGGCCTCACCCCTGAGCTCCAGGCCTGGGCTGCTAAGCGTCTAGTTGTATGGTTTGATGCAGGGGTTAGCGGGCAAATAAACCAGGCTGCAGCTTGGATTGATCAGCCTTGTTAGCTTCTCATCTGCCGACAAGGGAAATGATTAGCAAGACATGATTGATTCAGGGTGGGAGGAATCAGCCATTCCCCTCTTTTTTCTCTTTTCCCCCTCTCTTTCTCTTCCTCTGTGTCTATCTCTCTCTTGCTCGCTCTCTCTTTCTCTGTCTCTCATTTTCCCTGTCTCTTCTTCTTCTTCTTCTTCTTTCTCTCTCTCTCTCTCTCTCTCTCTCTCTCTCTCTCTCTCTCTCTCTCTCTCTCCCCCCCCCCCCCCTTCTTCTGTTCTTCTGTCTCTTTCCTACTGCAACCCTTTTTTCTTCCCTTTACAACTCTCTCTCTGCCTCGTGTTTATGTATTTCTTTATTTATTTGAGGTTTATTTGAATAGGAACAGATAAAGAAACATCGATAAGCTTGAGACAGTCATCCGTTGTTTGCATTTTAGTGGAAATAACATAAAATGAAAAAGAAAAGAAGATATAGAGAGAGAACATTGTAAAAAAACAAAGTATGCCAGCAAGTTTGTTGCTGAATTAGCCAGAACTTTGTGTTTCTGTTGAAGGTGTCAAATGTAGGGATACATTTCAAGTCGTCTAGAAGTGAATTTTGTCCCTTTTACTGAAAAGGCAGTTTAAACGGAAGATGTGTGTCTCTCTCTCTCTTGTCAATGATCTGTTCTTTCTATTTTAGTAGAGCGTGTTTTCATTTGCCAATCTTTATTTCAGGAAGTGTTAACTGCTTGACTCAAAACATTTCCCTGTTCCACCGTGGGCTTCAATAAAATGTACATTGATCTGCTCTTTGCACAATAACTGCCCAATACGTGTTTTCTTTTTTGTTTTTGTTATTCAAACCCGTAGAAGTCGTGTTGGCTACTCCTGTCTGGAGATTAGGCTTGTGTAAACGTATTGTGGGAGAGGTATGTTATAGACTGTCTTGAGTGTCAAAGGCTTTCTAACAGTTAACACTTCCCGATCTGCTAGCTCGTCAGAGGCGTGTGTGAGAGTCCATTATGGACATTAGCCATGCTCTATCAAATCTTTGTGTGTGTGTGTGTGTGTGTGTGTGTGTGTGTGTGTGTGTGTGTGTGTGTGTGTGTGTGTGTGTGTGTGTGTGTGTGTGTGTGTGTGTGTGTGTGTGTGTGTGCGCGCACATGTGTGCTACAGTTTATTGCACCAGTCCTAATAAACTGCAGGACAAATGCACATAGGAACATAACACGAGCACACAGAGTGTTGTAAAAAAACAACTTGTTTGTGTGCTCTTCCTGGGTATTCCCATTTGTTGGCCTCAAAGAGATTCAGGCCTTTTGTGTGTGTGTACGTGTTTGAGTGTGCGTGTGTGTGTGTGTACATTTTTGTGTATGTGTACATGCACATGTCTCTTCTCCTACAGCAGTGGAACCAAAGCTCAGGTTTCAATGACGGGAACAGCATGGCCGCCTTGGGGGAATGACAAGGAAATTGGACAGCGCAGAGTGTGATTTGTGTGTGTGTGTGTGTGTGTGTGTGTGTTTGTGTGTGTGTGTGTGTGCAGCCTCCATGCATTCCTCCCAGTCTCAGCCATATTGAGACACAAGACAACAGGGCAGAATCAGCAGAGAGTCCAGGCTTAGGCAATATGTCTGAGCCTTCATCAGAGGACTCAACCACAAAACTACGAGTTTACGAGACGGCTACGCCTTTTTGTCAAGCCAAGACAAGCATTAATAAAGCCCTGATTTAGGGAATATTGATATTATCTATTATGCAATTTTCATCGTGAGAATTTGGCTTCAGGCATAACCCAACCAACGGGTAAAAAATGAAGTGATTTACAAAAAACCTTCTTTGCAGGCCTTTACAATTCTTTTGACGCAGCTCTCACTCCAAGACTGTTAAAGACGCCAACAAAAAACACGCTTGGTCTCTATCGTCAATCAAGTATCTCATCTTCATGGGTTCCCCTCCTTGTCTGTGTTCCTCCCCAGGGAGATGTGCGACGAATCCATGACCCCCTCAGTAAGCTCCGCCTCCAGCCTGGACAGCCACGCCCCTTCCGAGTGCAGCAGCCAATCGCAGGGCATGCGCTGGGAGGAGCAGCAGAAGGCCCTGGCGCTGGAGCAGCTGTGCGGCGTGTTCCGGGTGGACCTGGGTCACATGCGATCCCTTCGACTCTTCTTCAGGTCAGTCGGCAGGGGTCCACAGGGTTGAGAGGAGGTCGGCAGGCGCTCATGTTGTTTTCGTGACCTCAGCGACCTCTCGGGATTCACTTTCCCCGTGGTCCTTTGCCTTGAGGAGCCCAAAAGAAAAGTCACCTAGGTGGAGTGTGGCACCCACCTGGTTGGCGTGTAGTAACAGACAATGCTGTAAACCCATTTTCGTAATTGCCAAATTATGGTCTATTATCTAGGATTGAAGTGAATCCTCCGTTTTGCGAATGTCGGGCACGATTCGGGCGCTTCTTGTGCACACCTATCGCAGGGAGAGAAAGGGGGTCTTTGTGCCAGAGAAAACTGTGAGCTATTGTATCGTGGGAGCCTTTGAAGCACTGTGTTGTTTGTGTGCCCTGGCAGCGATGAGGCGTGCACCAGTGGGCAGCTGGTGATCGCCAGCAGAGAGAGCCAGTACAAGATCCTCCACTTCCACCACGCCGGCCTGGACAAGCTGGCCGAGGTCTTCCACCAGTGGAAGTGCTGCAGGGAGACCCAGCTCAAAGACCAGGTCAGGAGAGCGCCATTTTAACCTGCACTGTGTCACGTTTCGACCGCAGCAATTAACTCCATTAAAAAATACGTCTGAACTCCCAACGTTTCTCGATGAATAGAACGCGCCCGTCGACGAGTAGTTCCATCCAGGGAACATAAATTGTTTTATCCTGGTATACTTTCTTTCTTCCATTTCTGTTTTCTCACTAACTCTCACTCACTCACTCACTCTCTCCCTCACTCACTCGCTCACTCTCTCCCTCACTCACTCACTCTCTCACTCTCTCACTCTCACTCAGGTGGTGGATGAGAAGTCCTGCATGCAGTTCTCCATCCGCAGACCGGTGCTGCCGTCGGCAGAGAGCCACCCGGAGGAGCGGCTTTACCGCCGGCTGGAGGTCAACACCTGGCTGAGGCACTTCAACCGCAACGGACAGGTGGAGGAGGAGTACAAGCTGCGCAAGGTGTGTTGTTGACGGGGGGGGGGGGGGGGGGGGTGTTCCTGTGTTGGAGAGAGAGAAGGAGATTGGGGGAGAGAATGGAACATATTTGAAAAGTATGATAGTAAATCCAGTGTCATAAATGCTCCAGTCATTTGCAAAATATCCCCTTGAGTCCCAAACTGAATAATTTTGTGCACATTTGCACAAAAATGCTTTGGTTGGCTCAGTATATTAACTAAGATATTCTATGAGTCTTTCTTTTTTCATATCATAAAAATGTAGCCACTGCAGCCCTGAATTCTGCATTCATTTTTTAGCTATCCCGTTTTCAGTGGAACAACAGATTTAGTGATGCCAACGCCAGAAAATAACATAACTTTCAGGAAGATTTTTATTTTGGGTTCTTTATTCTGCTGTAGGCTATGAAAGTTAACAAGGTTATTTTAGCTCACGGCATGCTGGCCAGCTGATTGGACAAAAGGTTGCACATTTATTTTAGTGAGTGGTGATGAGACTGTAGCTGTGCTGTTATGTTATGAGTACGTCATAGCTGTGCGGTTATTGAAAGTTAATTAACACCCAGTAAGAATCAAGTATATGTGTATATATATATATATATATATATATATATATATATATATATATATATTTCTGTCTCATATTCACGGTACAAGATATATTAGCTATATCTAAGTATTAATTATGTTATCTCGTGGATGTCAAAGATCACATGATGTCTTGATTCATGTTCCCCCCGAGATCTTAATTTGAATGCTGGTTTAACCCCTGCACAAAACAAAACCTGCTGCTTTTAGCTCCGGAGTCTGTTTCCTCTTTTTAGTCATCAAACTGAAACATGACAAATCGTTCCAGTCATACGGGGAACTTGCAGCGCACCACCTCGTCAGGGGCGAGGTTGAGCTTTTATATGCTGAGTCATCTGTGCTTCGTGCAGCACACTGGAGGTACTGAGATAACTCAGTGACCATTGCATAGTGTGTTTTAAGCATTGTCATTCATGAACCTCTTTCTAGATGTAGATCTTCGTTAAACAATGCAAGATGGCTACTACCTCAGAGCACTCACAAGCTCTCTCTTGAAAAATAGGTTGTAATCTCAATGAGACCAAGTTCGTGGGTTTGACAATGGTTAAATACAAATGCATGAAATGCTATTCAGAAGTTGTATCCAGAGCAATCCAGTGAATTCAGGGAGAAAGGTCATTAAGCAGTAGGGGGGCTAGAGCCTTTTTGATTGATGAAGTAAACCCTTCCAGTCATCTGGGGATATTGGGGATCGAACCCAGTACCCTTTTAGATGGGATTGAAACAACCTAGCAGCTAAACTATCCTGTCCCTTCCTTCCCTCTTCCTGTTACCCTTTTGAGTGTTAGTCCAAATCTGGCCTATTTATTCACATATGTCGTCCTTATGTATATAGATATATTGTTTGTATATGTTATGGGAGTTGTACTTATTCTTAAATTACATTTCTTCATTCTATTTTTGATTATTTTATCTGCCATCAATTATGGAAGATACCCGTATATGCTCTGCTGTGACACCCAAATATGTCCTCTGGGATTTAAATAAGATTTGACCAAACGGTTGCCTGAAACCTCCTCCCTACCCTCCTCCACCCCCTCTCTCCTCCCCCGGCCTCCAGGCCATCTTTTTCGGTGGTATCGACCCGTCCATCAGAGGCGAGGTGTGGCCCTTCCTGCTCGGCTACTACAGCTGTGACTCCTCTTCCGAGCAACGTGAGGCCTGGAGGCTGCAGAAGCGCACGCACTACCACGACGTGCAACAGCGCAGGTGGGCGCACGCGTGTGTGTGTGTGTGTGTGTGTGTGTGTGTGTGTGTGTGTGTGTGTGTGTGTGTGTGTGTGTGTGTGTGTGTGTGTGTGTGTGTGTGTGTGTGTGTGTGTGTGTGTGAGTGAGAGAGTTTAAGTGCCTGTACTGTTGTCTGTGATAAATATGTTCAGGTCAAATTTAAGTGCAGCCACGTAAATCATATCCATGGACGCCGGAACAAATTCATGCAGAGAAAATGAAGTCTCGATATCCTGACATTGATGCATTTAATGAGCGATGACATTGTCGCCACAGTGGCTGCCAAAATTCTCCCTCACTCAGTCGCTCTCTCTCACGCACATGCACACATGCAAACACAGACAAACCACACATTTGTTTGTGGTTTCCTGACTATCAATAAGGCGCTTTCTCTGAAGGGGTGTTAAGGGAACGCAGCAGGTGTGCAGTAAATGTTCTCTGGGGGAAACGGCATGTCAACGCGTATCTCTTCATATATTCACATCAACACCGAGCTGTGCCACAACATACAGTGTGTGTGTGTGTGTGTGTGTGTGTGTGTGTGTGTGTGTGTGTGTGTGTTGTTATACGTGTGTGTCTGGATTTGTGTTTTTGCGTCTGTCCGTGTGTGTTTTTAATTGTGTGTGAATGTCTATCATTGTGTGTGTCAGTATGTGTGTGCATGTGTCATTGTTATCACGACTTGCGTCCTTTATTGTGTAGTTGTGATGTGTGTATTTGTGTATTTGTCTGTGATTTCTTTTGCATATTTGTGTGTGTTTTTGTTTTCTGTAATCGTGTGTTTGTGTGTGTGTGTGCAAGTGTCATTATCATCGCGTACGTCTGTCATTGTGTGTGTGTGTGTGAGTGTCATTGTGTGTGTGTGTGTGTGTGTGTGTGTGTGTGTGTGTTTCAACCCGGTCCCCTTCCTCCGTCACCGTCATAAAGATGGTAATTAGAGGGGGTGGGCGGTGTGCTCTATTAACATATTGAATAGTTCACCGGGTCCCATCTTAAGTCCAGTAATTAGAGCCCGCTGGTACTCTGGTACTCTGGACTCCTCCTGAAACCCCCACTTGACTGGGAGCCCCCCAGGGAAGCGCAGCTTGGATCAATTAAGAACCAAGGCTTCAGCGTCATCTCGGTAATCTCAATTGAAACTCAATTTAAACCCCCTTTCGATGCCCTTGGCAGGCAGTTGTACACTGTAATATTGTGAAAAGATATATAGTATATATTTATATATTTTAGTAGTTTAACAGCCACATAGCTGCATTGAAGCATGTAGATGTTTTCCAGCGTTGAGTTGAGATCCTGCGGTTGTAATTCACCTCCCTCTGGTGCAAATGATGGCCTCTGCTTTTGGATTACGGACTATAGTGGGGAATTAACCATTCCCCTTGAAGTCAATAAAAGGCGTGTTCGTCAATAACGGATCATGATTGTATAATAAAGACTCATCAGTAGGATTTTATGATGAGTATGTTATGAAAAATTGATGGGTGTAGGGAAAAATCGATACTTTTCCATTTCTGTTATTTAAGCGGTTTATTTTCACGGTGGACATTTTTCTTCAGTTTTACCACGGAACCAGACTGTTCCAGAATAGAGAATTAAACAACATGTACTTTTCAACCACACACAACAGCTGAGTTTGACAGTTTGACTCCTATTTGTGTTAGGCTGATTACCTGTTAGCGAAAAAAACAAATATCGCAAAAATATGTACCGAACTCTACAGTATTTTAGGAGAGTGAAAGAGAGTGAAAACAGGTACCTAGGTGCCCTGGGAGGCACCAGCAACGCAACCAGAAGGACACCACCAAACACACAGTTGCGCGGCATTGCATCAGGTGTGCTGCCATTGTTCCTTGTGGGGTTTCATGGAAAACAAACAGTGTTAATTAAATCCCCCCACCCTTCACACACACACGCACACTCACACACACTCTCACACACACACACACACACACACACCCCACAAAGGACAGCGCTGCTTTATTACCTGCAAGGTGAATAATACAATAATAACTGTGTATTGTTGCAGGGGTGTTGTTGTCCTTTGAGGAGTGTCTTTGATGGAGAAATGACCTCCCCTCCACCTTCAACCACGCATCCACCCTCCCCCCTTCTCCTCTATTCCCCTACACCCCTGCGTTTATGAGCTAATCATTAATCTTTTACACAGTCACATTTACAAGTCTACCTTTCTTTTAAAGTGACTTTGATCAGTAAACACCAAAATAAATGATATGCCGTATATATAATCTCTACATAGTCACATATTTTCCTTTCCTAAATTCCGCCATAGTAGCTGAAGAATGACTACTTCCTCCATTGTCAGTGTCTCACAAGGAACCACACCTGATGCCAACTTTGTTTTCTTAAACTGTGACATTCCCCTTTATACATGTCAGAGCCGTTGACAGTTGCTAGTAAACGTTAATGTTAAAATGCCAACAGCATTGGGTATTAAAGAGGAACCATCACTCTGGGATCATTTTTAATGTAAGATAATGCTGCTTCATATGGGTATTGAGAAAGAAACTGCAGCCTGCAATGTCAACTCCGTCTCCGCTAAAAGGTTGGACCGTTTGGCTTTGTTTTGCTGAATCTGTCCGATGGAGAATTCAAATCCCAGACCTATAACTGAAGTTGCCCAACTTTTCCAACGGCATCAGGTGTGGTTCCTTGTGGGTTTTCATGAAGGAAACGGTGTTATCTAAATACACACACACACACCGCTCCAAAGGACAGCCCCGCTTTATTACCTGCAAGATACATAATACAATGATAACTGTGTATTGTTGCGGGCTTGTGGTTGTTCTTTGAGGAGTGTCTTTGATGGAGAAATGACCTCCCCACTGCTTCCAACCACTCATCTACCCTCCCTTCTCCTCTGTTTTCCTATACCTCCGCCTTTGCGAGCCAATCAACAATCTTTTACACCACAGTAACAACTACAAGTCAAACTCAGTTATCGTGACATCTATGAAGTACATACAAAATACAAGCTTTTAAAAGACGCTGTGAATGTGGTTTCCTCTGTGTGTCTTTAACTGGGTCCTGGTCTGGGGCCCGTGCAGGTTGTCCATGACCCCTGAGGAGCACAGCGAGTTCTGGAGGAAGGTCCAGTTCACGGTGGACAAGGACGTGGTGAGGACGGACCGCAGCAACCTCTTCTTCAGAGGGGAGAACAACCCCAATGTGGAGATCATGAGGTCTGGGGAAAATCTTTCTCTCTCACGGCCGCTCCGTCTCTCTCGCTCCGTCTCTCTCGCTCCCTCTCTCTGTCGCTTTCACTCACTCCTCTTTATCAGTTCCCCTTTGCTTCAACTGTCACTCTTTTTTCATTTCCACACTTAATTGTTGGCCCATTTTCACCCCCTCAAGCTTCACTCTGTTCACACTTTATATTTCAGACATATCTGTCTGTCTGTCTCCCCTTTCAAAATCTTTCTCTCGTCTCTTATCTGCTGCTTGCATTCCCTTATTTCAATAAAAAGAATGAAACAAAGTATAAATAATGATTTTGACATGCATACAAAAATAATTATACTAAAAAAACACCATAAAATGCAGAACACAACTTAAAAGTTTAAATGATATCTGAAGAGACCAAATCTATTTATAAAAGCTCCCTCTTTCCGTCTCTCAATCCACTGATTTTCTCTGCCTGTTCCTCCACATTTTCATACCTGCCTTGCTCATCGCCTGACTCTGTACACTCTAGTACCTCTTCATTTCATACCACCAAGCCCTCGGGGAAACGGCTAACATGTTTCACGCTTTGTTGAGTCCGACTAAGCCCCCGACCACACGATTGACTCACACTCACTGCTAATGGCTTTCATTTATTTATTTATTTATGAATAGTAGGGACAAGAGGATTTGAATAGCGTGCTAGGGATGCGACTCTCATTATGGCCGTTGGTACGTGTCTGGATATAATGTGTCGAGTTGAGGCGCAGAGAGCTTCTCACTTATGTGAGTGTGTTAAATGTAGCCAGTGGCACCTGCCACAGCTGTTTAATATGCATAGCATAGCGTTAGCATGGCACACACAGAGTGTTATCAGTCGTCACATTCCTGTGACGACTGTGACGGTTTCATTGCATTTTTGATTTGATTATCAGAATCAACTTTAAGTTTGAACAAATATATTATTGCATAGGATAGTCTGCTCGAAGAAATGAAAACAAAAGCTAATACACACGACAATAGATTCATGTTTGCATTATATAGAGGCTGTATTAAGAGCAGTTGTGGAGATAATGCTCTGGCACTGGGAATTAACTAACGCTGCGCTTATGCCAACGGCTACTGGTTATGTACAGGGGGGATCACTGAACCAATCGAAAAAAACATGGTCTCACTGCTCCTGTCTAACCACTTGAGTAATCTGAAAAGGCCTGAACCCTTAACTAACCCTGTATGGAAATAATAACACGTAAACATATACTGTTAATTTGCTTAGCCAAATACTGGCAATTCAAGAAAGACAGCTGTTTTTCATTACTGCTTTCATAAAGTCTGCAACCAGTCGAGGAAGTACAGTGAGACTTGGAAGTAACAATGATAATGATTGGAATTTGGGTGGTGCCATTCGGCGTTTGTTCTGTTACCAAAGCCACTGTTGCATAAGAAAGGGTGAATCATGTAACAACAACAATGTCAGTGGGCTGTGCTGTAAGTGGTTCAAGTTCTTGGGTTTCCAAAAAAAGGGGTTGTCTCCGGTTGTGGGTAGCAGCGTGAGGTTGTCGACGCTCAGCCGGGAGGTTGTGGGTTTGAGTCTACTACGATCGCCGTAGGCGTCCTTAATCCAGCTCATTAGAAACTATCACTGGTAGTCTCTAGAAACCTTCTGCTAAATGACCAAATGATATGGCCCAATTTCTACCCCTTACCCCTCCCCCTTGTTTTGAAGGGGTAAGAGGTAGAAATGGGATTGGGCCTTAGGCCCAATCCCATTTCTACCCCTTACCCCTTCAAAACAAGGGGAAGGGGTAAGGGGTAGAAATGGGATTGGGCCTAAATGTCAAGTGAGTGTAGCGGTAGGTGACGTTTCCTATCTCGGCCTGCGTCCCTCCCCTCCACCCCTTCCCTGCAGGCGGACCCTGCTGAACTACGCCGTGTTTAACCCGGACATGGGCTACTGCCAGGGCATGTCTGACCTGGTGGCCCCCCTGCTGACGGAGGTCCAGGACGAGAGCGACACCTTCTGGTGCTTTGTGGGCCTGATGGAGAACACCATCTTCATCAGCTCGCCCCGCGACGAGGACATGGAGCGCCAGCTGGTACTGACGGGGGGGGGGGGGTTAGGGGCTGGGTTGGTGTGTGTGTGTGTGTGTGTGTCAGACACAGTCTTAGTTTGTATGTCGCTTACAACAATTAGGAAAAGATAATCCTGATTTTTGTATCTTTTACTTCAAATATATTATATCTATGCAGTAAAAGTATAGGGGAAATACTGTGTAATTTGTTAATCATTAATAAATTATCTCTATATCCCTAACCCTAACCCTATCTTTAACACCATCACAACTACCCAATCAACTCCATCACCCTCTCCCCTTTACCTTCAACACCAACACCATCACCACCACCACCACTTCCACCACCACCACTTCACCTCTTCCGTAACACCCCTCCCCCCAATCACCTCCACCTTCTCCATCCTCTCCTCTTCCAACAACACCCTCGCCCCCCCTAAATACCCCCCCATCCCTTCCCCCCCCCCCCCCCCCCCGCCATCAACTCACCCACGCGCCCCCCCCCCCCCCCCCCCCCTCCATCAACCCAACAACACCACCCTCATCAACTGGCCTACTTCCACTCCCATCGACTCTCCCACTGCCCCTCCCCCCCCCCCCCCCCCCATCACCTCCCTCCTCCCCCTCCCCGTCCACCTCTGCAGATGTACCTGCGGGAGCTGCTGCGTCTGATGCTGCCGCCGTTCCACCAGCACCTCACCCAGCTGGGGGAGGACGGCCTGCAGCTGCTCTTCTGCCACCGCTGGGTGCTGCTCTGCTTCAAGAGGGAGTTCCCCGACAACGACGCCCTGCGCATGTGGGAGGCATGCTGGGCCCACTACCAGGTGAGGGAGGCCCGCATGAGGTCTCTGCCCTGGAGCTTTAACCTGGCGCGCAGACACTCATGCACACATAGCGGGCAGATACCCGCACACATGTACGCGCATTTACACACATGTGCGTTGCGAGGTGAATAGAGCTCCCTTGTGCAATAGGGCTTGTACCGGTGACGACAGCTCTTAATGCCCACTCCATTTCTGTGGAATAGAAGCATAGGAATGTTGATAATTGTGTTTCGGTCATTGTTTATTAATGAATCAGGAAATGATCATTACTAAAGTCATCATGGGGTGATGTTGTGTTTCTCATGCAAGCCTTGGCAAAACAAAGTTTGTATCAGCCAAGGGTATGGTATATGTACGTTTATTTAGTATTTTAAATAAAGAACACAAGCCACATTATGATGTATTCTGGTACATTCTGATAGGGGAATCATTGAAAAGGCTAAAAGTTAGGTCACAGTAGTGATGATAAGAGGTGTAATTAAGCATATTCTACCAGGGTGTTCAATGCTTTTCAATGCTCTACTCATCTTCCACAACAATTTAATGTATTTTAAATTTAAATATCGGGGGCTTTTCCAAGCTAACTTTGATATTGTGGAGTCTGTGTGGTTGATGGCTGGTATAAGCAGCCTCACCGGGCACGAGTCAGACTGATTGGACTTTGAGGCTGTACACCTGCTGTGTATTGAGTAATGAATGTGCATAGATAACGATACACGATAAATCCCATAATTATAATGTGATTAATCAGATAAAAAAAGAGGAAGCAATTGACAGCCCTAGTATATAAACGTAGCACACACGTGCGTACACATGTTTACACTCACAAATACAAACACGTAAACATCCAAACAGATACATACATTCGCACACATGCAAACATGTGCACAGACGCAAGCATACACACATAAAAGCATGGAAACATGCAAGCAAGCGCGCATGCAAGCAATCACACATGTATGCACACACACACACACACACACACAAACACACACACACACACACACACACACACACACACACACACACACACACACACACACACACACACACACACACACACACACACACACACACACACACACACATACACACACACACGCGCGCGCAGAAAAAAGGTTGGGGTCATGGTTCCGCATGTTGTGGCTAGCTTGGGTCTAGGTCTAGACGTGTGGTCATGGAAAAGTTGCTGGAGAGAAATGATTAGACTGGTTGGAAGCAGTGTTTGAAGCGGGGTTTTCAGACACTGGGACTTTATTTAGCGTTGGAAACATTGTGTTGTACTAGGGACTGACGACGTCGGTCGCTGAATCCAACGCTTGTCGTTGTTGAGTACATATATATACATATATATTTCATTCAATGATGTCTGTTCCAACAGCAGGTCATAGGGTCCTGGGAGTTACAACAACAAGAGGCGATCAATCTAAATGAATCTAATGAGCCGAGCAACAGGGAGGATGTGGAAACAGGGGAATTAAACATAACAAACGGCTCAGTGAGCGGGAAAGGGGCCTCTTCTCTAAAGGGCGGGCAGAGTCTAATGTGGAGGAGGAGGGAGGGGGGAGGGGGGAGTGGGGATAAAACACATGCAGAGACCCTCCTGAGGTGTGGTCCTATGACATCGGAGCAAGTGGAAAACAAGACGTCCGGCAGACAGACGCTCAGACGGTGGGGAATGACGGCGAAGGGAAAGACAGAATAAAGGAATGAGTTTGACCCCAATGGAGAGAGAGTGGAAGTGAGGGGAAATAATGTGCGTCTGCAGATGGTCCGTGAATGCCATCTTAGGGAAGGGCTGTTGTGTGACTCTCGGAAATATATAGTATCCTCCTGGCTTGTAGTGCTCCTCGTTCCCAGATGCTGTCCCGGCTGTCATAGAGCTGCTTTCAGACCTCTGCATCAGAACACAAGCCTTGCTCAGGCTTGCCAGGTGCCAGAGTATCGGTTGATGACCGAAAGTATGCATATCATGTGTCAACCAAAACCTTTATTTATCCAGCAGAAGAAGACACATTGAGACGTGACATTCTCATTCTCAAGTATGCTCTGATTACAATGCAAGTTACCATTTAGTTGTCAGATTAGAATTAGAATAAATAAACACTAGATATTAAATCATGAAATACTAGATGTGCGAGGAGCTAAAAAAACGTGGCGAACCTCGGATGTTAAATCAATAATAAGCACTTTATAATCCTTCAGCGAAATGAAGAAGTCCATATTCTGAATCTATATAATTCTAGATCATATTATAGATCGCTCTTGAAACGAAAAACTGTTCTCATGCAGGACACACGAGCTGGAGGTTAACGCGCAGTGTACAGCCCTAAGAGGCATACCTTATATTAGCTTGGATTCTAACAGAAGAAGACTGCATGTATTGCATACTTGTGTTCTATGCATGTGTGTTGTGTTGTCCCTTGTCGCTCGCTCTCCTCTGTGATTTCATGGCACAAATGACTGCACTCATTGTTGCCGGATGGAGAATAACAAGGTGTGTGGGTGATAACAGGGTTGCCTGTTCTCATGCAACCGCAGCCAAGGTCCCAGGGGGGTGGGATCTGTTGTGTGTTTTTTTTAGGTAAGGTCACAAAATGAGCTCCCTTATGGGCTGGGAGGGATGGACGAGGGACAGAAGAAATGTCGGATTTCATATTTACTTATTGCTTTCCATATCCTAAATACAATAACGATGCTATCATTATTCATGTCAATATCAACATTTTCATTGCTGGTGGAAATGATGATGATGGTGATAATGTTATTGGTAATATTAATGCTTCTACTTGCTCTCACATGTATGGGAACAGGTATCATTTCTCTGTGGTTATAATGTAGGTCTATCAAAGGAGTGGGATTTGGAGACTATGATTTTGGCGTCATTTTTAAATTGTAAAATATATCAATATAGTATATATATTTATCTGTGCAAGAGTAACATTTAATTGATTTCCAAGTCAAGTTGCTATCTATTACTAGTTCCCAAAAACCTCTTAATGTAAAGTTGCTGTGACAGAAATGTTTTTTATTAGAAAAGAGGAAAGGTCTGTTGTATTCCGAAATGGGAAATGAAACCACACCCCTGGGATATAACGACCAATTACATAGAGCCATTACAGCTCATCCAGTTAATATTGAACATTACGATATCAACTGGCTCTAACCCAAGCACGTTCCTTTTCATCCACAATGACGTCGTTGACCTTCATCTATCTAAACTGTCTTAAAAGTGCAGCTGGAATGAAACATAAAAATGCTATGCAGATGAAATAATTGTTATGGTTATGATTCTCTATGTGACGCAGTAGTTCTGCTGGGTAAACAGCCGGTTCCTCTCCACAGACGGACTACTTCCACCTGTTTCTGTGTGTGGCCATCATCGTGCTGTATGGCGAGGATGTGACCGAACAGCAGCTAGCCACCGACCAAATGCTGCTTCACTTCAGCAACCTGTCCATGCACATGAATGGAGAGCTGGTGCTACGGAAGGTAACGGCAAGACATGCTAATCTATGCTAAGAAATGCTACTTGGATGAAACAAAACATAATCTAAAACCTTTTTCAGAATGACATTTTGAAACATTTGAAATTTCATTCATTTCTGTGTCATATATAGTGTGTGTTTGTGTTTGAATTGTCCAGATCTTGATGGCTTTTAAAGCCTTAAACAATCCATTTACTATTAACTGCAACGGACAACTTGAGAAATTAGGGAAATATCCCTTTAACTGAACGTTATTTGTATGTTAAACATGTTTTTCTGCTCTTTATACTGCTGTGTAAACCTGCTTACCCGGAGTCTGTAAATATCCTCACAAGATGTGTTTGTTTATTCAGCCATGCAGGTCAGGTAGAGTACTGTACTTTAGAGCACTATGCAGCCCCAGTCTAGGCTGTGGGAGGGTAACCTTGATGTAGTGTATATAGATCAAGTGCCTTGAAGTGCTGAATGGTTTCCTAGCAATGCACAAGATTTATGGTTTGTTTGAGTCTCTACCTTGCCCAGTTACTGTGCTTTGTACAGTAGCTGGGTGTGTGTTAGCCTTGCTGCAACTAAGACGTATGGACCATTTTCCTGGTTACCATGCAGCGTTTGTGTGGGGGCAATTATTAAGCAGGGGTATTTTTACTGTAAATAAACAGATCAGTTGAACCCCAACAGTGTGAAGTAAACTAACTAACTCTGGTTCAAACTAGAAATACTTTGTTACGTTACTTAGTTTTTGGAGTATCTTTACTTGTGTTTTGGTATTTTCTAAGACATTTTTACTCATGTTACTCACTACGAAATATACTTGTAGTGAGGATACTGCAGGATGACATCAGGAACAAGACGGAACAAGGATGTTGATTGACTTAAATCTTTCAACTGTCACACACCGAAAAAACAGTATCTTTATTTATTTATTTTTGGTTTCATGTATCTTGCTCAAGGATGCTAACCCTAACCCTGCCCCCCGCAGCTATGCCTTGTCCCAGCTCCCACACCCTCTATTGTTCCTCTTCCATCCAAACAGGCTCGCAGTCTGCTCTACCAGTTCCGCCTCCTACCCAGAATCCCTTGCAGCCTCCACGACCTGTGTAAGCTGTGCGGGCCGGGCATGTGGGACAGCCGCTACATCCCCACCGTGGAGTGTTCCGGGGAGCACCCAGACTCCCAGAGCTGCCCCTATGGAGGCACCCCCGTCCCCCAGCCCTGCTCGCCCTCCCCCGCCTCCACCCCCAACCCCACGCCCACCCCCTCCCCCGAGGGCAAGAGGGGCTCAAAGGCCAGGGACATTTTCACCTTCCGCAAGTCTTAAAGCGGCGTGGGACGTACAGAGGAAGGGGACCAGGGGGTTTCAATGGCCTCCGGCTGCTTGGTCGCTCGCCATTACTGTTGGCATCGGCCGAGGATAGTGCAGGGATCCCCCTCCTCAGTCTCTCCTCCTCCGAAGGCCGCCGCCGCCATTTTGGTACAGCGCCCGGTTCAGGACTTCCTCTTCACTGCCTTACTGGAAATGGATTCAACAAGATGCTCACTGCGGCGCGAGACCAACCCCCTAATGGGTGGGGCGCTGTACACTGAGGAAGGGAGGCCAGGGAAGCTCTTTTCTATTGGTCGAGCTAAAAGCTGACAATCATCGGCGTCGCCGGTCCACAGGAACTCCAGGTTGCACCCTGCTGCTCACTGGGGCTGAGGCCAGAGGCTTTACGGGAAGGAGCCACGTTGAAGACCGGAATGAATCTGTACGGACCGGTTGTTGTTTTTTGATCTTGAACAAATATGTCACTGGTTGGGATAACACAAGGTGTGGAATGTCAGTGTGAATAAGGAATATATGTTATGCCTATCTGAAGTCAGTGCAAGGCAAATGCCTTTCTCTCAATGTGAAACCCAATCCTCCAAAAGCTAGAAGGGTGAACTCACAAAGAAGATTACAAAGAATTATCTGTTGCTTTTCTCTCGCAACTGTGTATTTGCATTTCAAGCAGTTATTACAAATATTTAGCAATATGATAAAGATATATCCTTGCATGAGCAATTCTTTAAAAAAAAAACTATATACAACAATAATGTGTTAACACAAAACAAAACACTTCCTTTAGGGTAGGGGCTCAACATATTTCCCAAATCAGATTATTGTAAAAATAAACTACGACAGACCTCATAGTCATACTTTCTCTCTGCTTTAAATACCCCGCCCACTGGCATCAGGTAGGAGGAGGATAGGGGGGGGGGGGGGGGGGGAGTATGTCTTGATCACATTGATATCCTGTAAGAGGGTGTCCTGTGAAGAAAAGATGGAAGCATAGAACGCGTTACTCACAACATTTCTGTCAAATAAAGAAGACGAGTGGGCTATGGATGAGTCATTGTCGCCCGACAAAGGGAGACAGATTTATGGTGGATGTATTTTAAATCACCACACACCTTGTGTTCAATCATGTCCAGGGCGATGAAGAACAGGCCGCAGCTAAGTTCTGTGGTTTTCTGTTTTTCTGAAAGTTTTTTTGCAATCGTTCCACCCTCACCTTCAAACGAATGACAACGTCAATGCACTGTTTACACCAAACCAACCGGGTCTGTCCACACGAATGTATCCACTAACAAGTACTTTCATTTAGCACGTGTAGGTTTGTGCGAGCGTGTCCGGGTGTGTGTCTGTGTGTCTGTGTGTGTGTGTGTGTGTGTGTGTGTGTGTGTACACACGGCTGTGACCTCCACACATCTGGTAATGAGTTAGAGGAGCAGGGGTCTTTGATGTCCCCCCTCCCCAACCCCCCCACCCTCCCAATCCCCTAATTATACCAGTCATCACGTAGAAAAAAAAAAGAGCAAAGAGAACGACCAACCATTCAGGGTCTCCGTCTTGTCACTGTGGAGGAGAACATAAAACCAGAGTGTGTGTGTGTGTGTGTTTGTGGGGGGGGGGGGGGGGAGTTTGACTGTAGTGCTCTGCAGATTTGCAAGTCCCAGCTGTGCGGTGGTCCCAGGTGGGCTGCTGAAGTGGCCTACTGGGACCCCGGCGTCTTCAGATTGCTGCTAAAAGCTAGCATTAGGATCTTTAAATCCACCCCATCCATCCTCTCTTGCTCACTCCCACCACTCTTTCCCACTCACTCCCCCCTCTCCTCTTTCTCACTAAACTTCTTCCCTCACCCCCATTCTTGTCTCCCTTTCTCACCTTCTCTCACTCATCCTTTCTCTCCATCTCCCTCTTTCCACCTCTCTCTGGCTCTCTACCCCCCCCCCCCCCCCCCCTCTCTCTCTCCATAAATCCACCTCCCCCCTCGCTCTCTCCTCTCCCAGTCTGGTTGTCACCATGCAGTCGAGGTAAATGGCGTTGTGTATTGCTCTGCGCTCCTCTCCATTAGTTATCATGTGCAGCTGCCTTCCTCAAACGTCTGGGAGACTGTTGAGGCTGGATGGAGGTTCTGAAGTGAGCGAATCCAGAAGTGCACAGCTGGAAAGTAATTGGTGTGTGAGAGTGTCTGTGTGCGTTTGTGTGCGTGTGGGTCGTCGTTGCACACATGCAGATGAATGCGTGTGTCCATGTGTACATTTCTATTCAAATGTTATTTTCCGAACAAACAAATCAATGATTGTCTGCACATCCACATACACACACTGCGAGTTTGCAGCATACGGGGAACACAGTGTTGAATGTACACTACCGTTACACTTTGTCTGTCCATTATTGTACACATTGCAAAAATGCTTTTTATTCATTTTGCATATTATTAAAAAGGGAATACTTGTGTTACAATTACCCTGATAGTCTGTTTAATTTCATGTCCTACACACTCAACAGTTATATCTGCAGTTCATCCAAAAACAGAGTTTATATTTTTTATTTTATTTTTATATACGTCTAGGAAGATGGAAAATATTTTTTCGCTGAAGAGGGATTTATTTGAACCTAATGGTGCATGTGGCAGTAAGCGTGCCCGTATGCGGTCTGTGCTGAGCGCTGATCCTCTCTGTGGTGCATGAACAGCCTACAACTACATCACACAATCGCCATTTTCTTCCTCCTGTCTCAAGATCCTTTGATGCAATTATTTTTTTAAAAGAATTGAAATATATGTTTTTAAAAATCCTTTGATAGAAATGACATAAACAAAAAGCTTTAAAAACGATTCAATTTTTCATTTGTGTTGCATTTTTACCCCCATGACTAAAAGCCCACACCCTCCACACTCTGTGGCCAATCAAACATGTTAAGGTTAACTGTCAACATGTGTTTTTCATAGAACGTAACCCGTAGTGATCCCAAACAAGCTTATCTCTACGCCTGCTTCGGCTGTCTGACAGAGAGAAGGGGCTCAGACTCTGGTACATGGCAACGATCAACTTACTGTCAAGGACAGCTGTGGAGATAGCATCAGACACCGACATCAGGTGTGTGTTCTCAGGGGGGCTCACACACACACACAAACACACACACACACACACACACACACACACACACACACACACACACACACACACACACACACACACACACACACACACACACACACACACACACTCTAGTGTTTCTCAGACTTTCAAGGATGGCCTAGTTCTATGCCTTTTTATATATATTTTCATGGCTGTTCTTGGAAAATATCTAAACATCATCTATACTTTAACAAATTCATAAAAATTGGATCACAGCTTGGCATTGTTTTAAGATTACCAAAACACCTTTGCCTGGTGGTTTTCTATTCCTCATGTTGTGTTTTTGTGACAACGTCCCCCTTTACTTGTTCCTATTGGGTTTCAGGTCCTTATTCTCCTTAGAAGTGAGAGAAGTGGATAATGGATTTCCAGAGGAAAATTTGCTGGCAATGTTCCGAACCGAAACCATAAGATCACCCGGGGACCTAAATCATTGTAAGCAATTATGTTTGTGTGTGTGCTCACACAAGCCTGTGTCCGTCGTCCGTTAGGTGAGTGCGCGAACGTGTGGACATGTGTGCCCTTGTGCCGTATGTAGGCATGGGAGTGTGCCTCTGCATGTGTGTCCCTGGTACTGTGTGTGTGTGTGTGTGTGTGTGGGGGGGGGGGGGGGGGGATGCACGTTTGTGAGACCAAGCTCGGCTGCCTCTGATGTCGAGGTCTGTCTGCCTGCAATTACAGCCATTATCTCCAGATTGATGTCTTCTCTCAAGGTTAATGCATTTCAAGAGAGCACCAAACATGATAAAGGGAAAATGACAATAAGCATGTAAATTACATTTGGATGACCAACATGGGGATTCGATTCCATATTGGTTTTCTGATGCCAAAGAAGGTAGTTTAATGATAAGCTTATCACCATCCTCCTCAGGAATATTGGGGCAGTGCCCGGATGTTCACAGGAGGAGAACATGAATTGGAGAAGTGAATTTGCTGGTTTTACCATCGATAAGATCTGTCTGTGGCTTAACCGTACGGCTGGGAGCCAAGCTGTGGGTACGGAGGTATGCATTACAGGTCTGTCCTGATCCTCAGCTGGTCTGTCTAATGCTGCTATTGCTGCTGCTTTCATTTTTAATGTTGGTTCAAAAACCCAAAACAAGGAACATTGTTTAGTATATAACATGCTCATCCCATCTAGTGATTTTATGAGCAGTTGAAGTAATGTGTGTTGCATTGCTGGGGAGAAACACCCTTCTTTTCCCTCAGGGATGAATCAACTTAATCAAATCAAACAAATGTACAAGTATCAATGATTAAGGATAAATATCTGCATCAACCATTGCGTTAATTGTATTAGACATCTGTGTTGTATCTTAATTCATTGTGTCATTTGGATAAAAACCAAAAAGCCCAAACCACGATCATCAATAAACATAATATGAAAGCAAATAATGTTTGTAGTTATATTAATGGAGTCAAAACATGTAATTTCACCGCACACACGCACCACCTTACTGTCTTGGTCAAATTACAGCCTGATCTCTCTCTCTCTCTCTCTCTCTCTCTCTCTCTCTCTCTCTCTCTCTCTCTCTCTCTCTCTCTCTCTCTTTCTCTCTCTCTCTCTCTCTCTCTCTCTCTCTCTCTCTCTCTCTCTCTCCTGTGAGTGAGTGACAACTCCCTCCTCCCACTTCTCCCTCCCCTCCCTCTCCCTCTGTCGTCACAAGGCCTGCGTTGACCATGGGGTTATTGCCCCCTAATTATCAATTACAGGGCCCGACTTCCACACCTGGAGCAGGCTGGGCAGGGAATGAGCCTAGACCATTAGGAAGGACCCCCGACCGGGCTGTTTATGGAGGGGGCCGGGCCCTCTGCCTCTGGAGGTGTTAATGGACCTGCCACTGCTGCACTGCGGACTACACCACCACCGGCTGCTCCATCAAGGCAGCTGTTAATGGATTTAGGAGGGAGAGAGGGGTGCATGTTGTGTTAAGGGGCACTGTGAAAAGCCACACTCTTTTTTACCAATATATATATATATATATATATATATATATATATATATATATATATATATATATGTGTGTGTGCTTTAAAAAAAAATACAAAAATTTAGTTAACATTTTTTAATGTGTATAAAATGTTGAATTTTCTGAAAGTGCAGAGACAGCTATAGGCAATTGATAGAACCCAGCCAGAGCACGCTAGATTAAAAAGGAATTCAACCGGGAAAAAAAATCCCAACCCTCCCTAAATGAATAAAATGTTGCATCATTATAACATTTACATATAATAGAAAAATAAATATATAATCATATAATTATAATCACATAATTATTATATAATGTATATAAAATAATCTTAATATATCTTGGTGACTGTTTTCTTCATTTTCTGAAGGGGTAACAACAGGTACGCAATTTAGAGAAAGCTGCCAGGGTAAATTAGATTTAGTTGTATCTAACCGGAACAAGAATCGTCCAAAAATCCTTCCCCCAAAACACATGACTAACTTCATAGCTTTAGTGTGAGGTCTGCCT
Organism: Gadus morhua; assembly: GCF_902167405.1. Lineage (NCBI taxonomy): Eukaryota > Metazoa > Chordata > Actinopteri > Gadiformes > Gadidae > Gadus > Gadus morhua. Next base: position 15,784,159 of record NC_044049.1, on the reverse strand, counting down.
AGCCTTCTGGTATACTCAGGTAGCTGGGTAGACCAGGAAGGCAAATTTCAATTTAATTCGGGCAGAATTAAATGATTGGACGTGCTTCGATGATCCAGTGATTATTACTGCCCTTCGACAGCAACAAATAGCAGTTTTTCTTTAACATGGACAACAAAAGGTCTTTTGTGGTCTGGATGTGAAGCAAATAAGCCTTTCTAACACATTACTTATTTATCTCGATCTGGAAACCGGCCTTGTTCTGACTCCAGTTAGTGAGATGAATACATTGAGTTGAATATTTGAAATTATTTCCAAGTCTGTACTGTGACAGGCCTTTGAAGGTTTATTAGAACCATTCTGTTGAGGTATGGTTGGTGATAAAAACCGTTCTTCGTGAGTCATATTATCATATTATAATTTTTTCGACGTATTATCATCACTGGCTGTAACTGCATGTAATCTATGCCTGAGTTGACCCTTGTTCCTTTGCTTTACTTCAAGGTTATTCGATTTTTTTCTGTTGCAAAGAACTCGAGAGTATTATGAATTGCATTAAAAAATACTTTTTTTAAGAAGGCTTTGTATGTTGACTCTCTCTCTCTCTCTCTCTCTCTCTCTCTCTCTCTCTCTCTCTCTCTCTCTCTCTCTCTCTCTCTCTCTCTCTCTCTCTCTCTCTCTCTCTCTCTCTCTCTCTCTCTCTCTCTCTCTCTCTCTCTCTCTCTCTCTCTCTCTCTCTCTCTCTCTACCCCTATCTCACCACCTAGCTGTCTAGCTCGTATCCCCTCACTCTCCCTCTCTCTCGCTCGTTCTATTCATGTACACATAACACGAAAATAGATGTCTTCTCCTCACACTTGAATGCAAATGGGTTTGACTTGGCACTCTTATCATAACAATGCGAGATCTCTCAACCTTGCCTCGCTCTCTCGTGCCAAGCTCCGAGTCGGTGTTTAAGTGAAGAGGTCGGCGCCGCGCGTTTTGTCAGGGGAAGATTGAGGGGAAAATGAGGCGTGTCTGAAAATAGCTGCTGCTGTCGCCCCTGCGAATGATAGCAGTAACGGGGGGAAAGGACGGCGCGTAGCCATGCTTTTGCACTGTGAGACTGAGAGCTCGTTAAGTGTTGATGCAAAATGTTTTAGGGATACACTGGCGTTTTTTTGAATGTTCATGTAAAATTGTTCAGTTCTTAAATCCAAATATTTTAGGTTTAGAGTTTGGCTTACATTTGTTAAATGTAGAAATCGTAGGCTAATGTATCATTTGAATTAAAGGCATTGCACCCTATATACCAATATCGTTCGTCCAGTTAGGCCTACTTGTTATTCCTTTATCAGACGATAGGCCGTTAGACTCAGTGATCAAATAGGCCTATAGATTTTTGATAGTCAAACGGTAGTCAAATGAGACGAGAGATATAGCCTACAGTCTCATAGATATAGTCCTCCGTTTTGGATTTTTATGGAGTGTAGGCTACCTCTATAGGCCTACATATATCTCAGCATCTTAGTCTTTATTAATTGGAGCTTGGGCTAAGATCATCACTTTTCTGTCACATGTCGTCTGCTTTATGTGTTTTTTAAGTGCCTGACTCATCCTGAAAACCAGCAGCGCTAACTACAAAGAGTTACAGCTTTGGCTATTGGTTGCTATTCCCTTGCGCGCTATACCGCGGGGCCCTTGGGTCGCGAGCACTGACGCAAGTTGGAATCCCACATGGGCAGGGAAATGCTAGCCGAAGGAATAACAAGGGATGATGATGATGATGATGATGATGATGATGATGATGATGATGATGGCTGATAAACTGGTCAATGTGTGCGCCTCAAATGACTTGTGTTTTACTGTGTTTGTTTGTTATACATTATCCTGTTGTGTGCATGAATAGGCCTACCACAAATAACCTTGTACTGTAGTGATTCATATTTACCTTTACTTTTTGTATAGTCCAATATTGATAGTACTCGCCCCTGAACCCTCAAGCCACTTTGGAAAAAAGCGTCTGCTAAATAACTTCATGTCAATATAAATGTATCAAATTCATTCAAAATGCATATAGTCTCATGGAATATTGTAATAGGGTAAAGGCTATTGTAATTTTTTAATGACGTAGATCATATTTAGCTATTGTTGTTTATTGTCATATTTTATGAATTGTTACATTTTACTTGTTCTCTCATTTATGTGAATGTTCCTTAGGTACTGGAGGCCACCACTCAGTTCAAAAAACCTTTTGGAATTTTACCATGTCTTTACTAGTTGCAATCCAGAGTCATGATTACTATTCAGTTATTTATCAGACGCTTTTGTCCAAACTGACCTACAATGAACTTAGACACAGCTAATTACTAACCATGTACAGGCTGGGGCACCTCCCTCAAGAGTATTGAGAAATAGACTGTGAACATGGGAGATCGAAGCAACATTGTTTTGGCTGGGAGTCAAACACCCCAGCTACTACAGGATCCTTCCCCTATAATGATCCCCCTAACGTAATTCTATAAATGCTAAAGATCCTCTCAAGTACCTTAATTAGTTTCTAACTACCTTGGTTGGGTTTGGTGACCTGCAGTAGACAGAGTCTCTGCCTCTATACTGAAAAAGGCGGTTGCGTTTCAGACAGCCCAAATCCTAGTTATGGAAATTGTGTTACAGCACAGTGAATATGTGCCAACACGTACATTTCAACGTGTGCCACCTAAATCCCAATATATTCCTTTCTCAAACGACAATTGCAGAAACATGGGGTACTGGTGTAGCTGAAGAAATCTAGTTTTTGACTCCCTCAGTGAAAGGGTTAGAATGACAAATGAAAGGATCTGGTGGTAACACACGCCACCCATATCCCCTGTTTTAACCTCTATTCATTTCAACAACACTGCAGTTTCCCCCTCAGGGTGACAAGTCCGGGTCTGATGCAATGCAGCGCTAATCACTCACACACACACACACACACACACACACACACACACGCGCGCACACACACGCACACACACACACACACACACACACACACACACACACACACACACACACACACACACACACACACACACACACACACACACACACACACACACACACGCACGTATGCTGGGTAGAGAGCTGAGATGCCTCAGGCACATTCAACGGGGGTGGGTGGGGGAGCCCCGATAATGTGACCCCAGGCCTCTCTGCAGGGAGGAGGTCCTAATCCTGGATTATGCCCCCAGAGCCACCGCGAGCTGGATTAGTGTTCTAGCAGGGGAAACAGGCAGCTAGCTGGATTATCATGCTAGCAGGAGAAATGGGCAGCTAGCTAGATTAGCGCGCTAGCAGGAGAAACGTGTAGCAAACTGTAATAGTGATCCAACGGGACAATGAATATAATAATCATAGTCTGCTGGAATAGCACACTAGCCACTAGCTGGAATACTGGGCTTGCAGGACAAATAGGCTCTGCTAGCAGGAGAAAATGTCAGCCAGATGGATATGTGTGCTAACAGGATTCCTGCTAGGAGCTAGCTGGAATAGTGGACAAGATGGATGAAGGAGCAAACTGGATTAGCAGGCTAGCGGGATAAAAAGGAAGCTAGCTGGATTAGTGTGCTTGCAGAAGAAGCAGATGGCTAACTGGAAAAGTGGACAGGCAGGAGAACAATGGAGCTAGCTGGATTAGAGGACCAGCAGGAGCATAAGAGAACTAGCTGCACTAGCGTGCTGCGTGCTAGCAGGACAAACCAGCAGTTAGCTGGATTAACGGGCTAGCAGGTGAATGAAGGAGCTGGCTGAAGTAATGGGAAAGCAGGAGAAACAGGCAGCTAGTTGGATTAAGGGGCCTAGCAGTAAAACGAAGGAGCTAGCTGGAATAGCAGACTAGCAGGAGAATGAAGAAGCTACCTAGATTAGCGGGCTAGCAGGAGAATCAAGCAGCTACCTGGATCAGTGTGTAGCAGAAGAAACAATTCGCTAGCATGAGAACAATATGGCTAACTGGAATAGCGGACAGTACAACGAAAGAGCAAGCTGGATTAGGGGAGCGTATCT
>NC_044049.1:15770154-15775154 GCF_902167405.1 Gadus morhua | reverse complement strand
GTGTGTGTGTGCCATCGTGTGTATGTTCCATCGTGTGCGTGTTCCATCGTGTGTGTGTTCCATCGTGTGTATGTGTGCCATCGTGTGTGTGTGTGTGTTCCATCGTGTGTGCGTTCAATCGTGTGTGTGTTCCATCGTGTGTGTGTTCCATCGTGTGTGCGTTCCATCGTGTGTGTGTTCCATCGTGTGTGTGTGTCCCATCGTGTGTGTGTGCCATCGTTTGTGTGTTCCATCGTGTGTGTGATCCATCGTGTGTGTGCTCAGTGCCTTTAATTAAATTCTTTAACACTTTATGAGTTTAAAACCCCTCACAGCAGGAAGGTGGTGGGTTCCAGAACCACCCCGGGTACTTTCCATGTGCTGTATGTTCTAACTCTGGCTTCACTCCCACATCAAAGGATACACATGTCAGTCTAATACCCACACCTGCCAGCACCCCTGGAGCAAGGCACTACTTAGGACTACTTAGCTTGGCCCCTGGGCGCTGAACCACATAGTGTAGAGGGGCTCCTATGGGATTAAAAGAAAAACGCACACCTTTTCCCAACCAATTTAGTATGTATTCTCACTATTATTATTATTATTATTATTATTATGATTATTATTATTATTATTATTATTATCATTATTATTATCATTATCATTTGTAATATTATTATTAAAAAAAATCGAATAATTGTATTATCATTATCAATAAGAATATTCATATTATTATTGTTCTTTGTAATAAGTCATTCAGCAGAGACTGTCCACTAAGAATGGGACCCAGAGAAGATAACGCTCATTAAACACCAGGTAGGGGTTCAGGGTTTTGCATTGAATTGTATTGAACCTTGTGCTTTCCTGCTGTACCCTTCCCCACCACTTTAAAAAAAAATAAAAGGTATTTTATTTTGTAAAAAATAAAATACTTAAAATTGGTATTACTCCAACCCACAAACATTGTTATTTGTGTGAGCTTTTCAGTGTATGCGTATACGCTACCTCCCCTGATTGAGAATACGCTCTAACATCATATCCCAAACACTTGGGGTTCCCCCCCTACCATACATCCCTCCCTCCTCCCCTTTCCTATCTCCTGCCTCCCTCTTCCCTTCCCAGCTCCTTTCAACTAACGTTCCCCTTCTTTCGCAAGCAGTCGCTGGGAAGCAGCCTTTTTTTTTACCACTGTGCAAATATTTGCTCTTTATAAAAATGCCGTTATTAAGATAGCCTGCATAGGTGTGTGTGTGTGTGTGGGGAGGGGGGGGGAGGCGATGTACCGGAGAAATGTTAATTTGCTGCTTTACAAAGGGCCTCTCGCTTATTCCTCCTCTTCGTGAGGAAATGCTGGCAGGGAACCAGCGGGGGGAACCCACCGTCTGGGACTGAACAGGCTGAGGCAGGGAGAGGGGGGAGGGGAGGGGAGGGGAGGGGAGGAGGGTGTGGGGAGGCTTTAAAAGAGAGAGAGAGGGGTGGGGGGGGGGGGGGGGGGGGGGGGGGGGGGGGGTGGGGGGGGGGGGGGACTGTGCGAGAGTGTAGGTGAGAGAGAGAGAGAGGTGATGGAGAGAGGTGGGTGAGGGAAAGGGAGAAAGGGTTGAGTGTGAAGGAGAGACGTTTGGGTGAAAGAGAGGTGCGGGTGAGGTTTGAAGAGAGAGAGAGGAAGGTGCGATGATGAGAAATAAAGGTGCGAGTGAAATTGCGATAGTCTGAGTGCGGCGGGAAGAAAGGAACATTTGAAGTCTGCTTTTAGACGGCCATGTTTCCTCTGGGATTCACCTTCAGAGGAACCTGTTTCAACAAGGACCACCAGATAGAGCGAAGCCTGTGCAGTACTGCTTTGTTTTTTCCTGCTGCTGTTTCTGCTCACCTACTGCTCGCGGAGCCCCTTCTTATAGACACTACACACACGTGAAGGTTCATCTACTTTCTGTTGTTGTGCTCATCTAGTGTGGTTTTGGGTTCAGTCCCCTCCTCATCATTAGGTCTCCTCCTGTGAAGAGCTAAAGACCCAAAGAGGGGCTGTGGTGAATGGACGGATTAGAATCCATTTCATCAGTGTGCTGGCATCTGTTGCAAGGTTGCCTTTTAAACAGCCACCCCTTTGTCTAAGGTGAGGAACCCCGGCCAATTCGTCTAAATTAAAGGTGGCTGTTTCCGTTGGCAACAGGTCCCCGGCTAGGGGCTGGCAAACGGGGTTGGCCTGCCCTGGCAGAGAGCCTGGGAAGGGGGGGGGGGGGGGGGGGGGGACGACTGAGATGTCTACACTGTAGAGAGAGTCCATGACGCATCTACCACTCACAGACAGAAAGACAGACAAACAGGCTGACAGACAGAAGGACATGACGGTACGGAACAGACTGACCTTCCGGGCCAACAGCTTTAGGAAGGACTACTCAGGCCCCCCATTGGGCTCAGGCAGGCTGGGGTTTAGGAAGGACCTAGTATCACAAATCCGACTTTAGATTAATATCTAAACTCTGATGGTAAACAAGCTCAAATCTGGGGGGACGAGTCCGTCCACTTTCTTTTGCTTCATATTTGTGAAGCAAAAGAAAGGCGGAGATCTGTAAGCACATAATTGGCCAAAGCATCCTCGGCATAATCTGTAAAGAGATGTCTGTAAAGATACAACAGCGTGCAGACTGGCCCCTGTAATCATACGCTTATAAAAATCCCCTTTTGAAACCTTCGTCCATCGCGCAAATTTGTTGTGTTCGGTAGAATATTGACGTAAAGAAACAGAAAACAATGCGTTACTCTACCCCTCAGAGTTACCAAGCTCTGTGCCGTCTCCGCCGAGAAGTTCTGCTACAACATAGAAGCACTGCTTGATCCCGTATCAGGAGGGAATGGACCTTTGTGGAGATGCTAAGAGCTAGAACCTTCTGTCTCTAATTCCCCAGCCCAAAGGTTTTGGCTTCGATCCCTCATTGTCGGCATCTTCACGTGTCCCCGATCAAAATGCCTCATCTACTACTCATTAATGGCATGTATTATCTGCTAAAACATAACTATATACGATTATTTTTTATTCTTGTTACGTGATAATTGTAACGAGGAAGAACTGTTAACTAGCGATCCAGACTGCCGGTGTGTGTGTGTGTGTGAGCTCCTCAACCGCTGAGACTCATCTTGGTCCCACTTTACGTGAGTTGCTATTCACATTTATTCCGGCAGCAGAGCAGCCACTTCTCACATATATATATATATACAAAAATTTATATTTGATGTGAGATGACGTGCGTGGGTAGAAGTTCTCCAGGTCTTCATATTTTTCTTCTTCTTCTCCTGTGTGCCACTTAGTGCATCTACTGCTTCCATTTTCCACTGGAGTCTCTCTCTCTCTCTCTCTCTCTCTCTCTCTCTCTCTCTCTCTCTCTCTCTCTCTCTCTCTCTCTCTCTCATGCTGTCCTCGTCAATCAGTTGCCAAGCTGCTATCTGTCATCGACACAACGCTAGAGTGTGGGAGGGAGAGCGCTCCTCTTCTATCCACTCTCTCTCTCCCTCTCCCCTACTCTCTCTCCTTCTTCCAAGTATTCCTCCTCCCAAATTCAATTTATTTCCATAGGTGAACACTCCCACGCGCTTCCGTTTACCATTCGTCACCAGCTCCCCCCCCTTAACCCGCGTGGATACACCCCCACCAAGACCACCCTTCCATCCTCTTCCTCAACGCTGCCGGCTGGGTCGCAGATTTCCCACGTACACCCCTAAACGTTTACGCAAGCATCAGCGTGCTCTCACACTACACCCCTACCCGTTTAAGCAGGTATCACCATGCAGCCCTACCCCATTTACGCAAGTATCACCATATGCTATGCTCACACAGTAAACCCCTAGCCGTTCACTCAGGCATCAGCGTAGGCTCCCACCGTACACTCCTACTCATTAACGCAAGTATCACTGCCAATCCAACCATACACACCAATCCGTTTAGGCAGGTATCGCCCTACACTCACACCGTACAACCCCACCAATATATCACTACAGAATATTTTATTGTTATAATTATTATACGCAAGTATAAGCAACTATCACCATGCATTCAGATATGTAAAATAGCATATAGAATATGGTATACATAGAATGGTGATCAGTTACACTTTTACGACGGATATCAGCATATACATTCACAACCTAGCTCTAATTTCACTGTACAGTTAAACCTCTTCAACAAATATCACCATGCAATTATGACATTATAATCTTTTGTTTTCATGTACTAATGTACACTAGTTGTATCATAGTATTGATAACTTGTGTAACTACTCAACCAAAAGGTTTGAAGAGTTGTATTATTACATGCAGCCATGTATCTATCAGCTACACTCAGAAACATCACTGAACGCTTCTACTGCTACACCAAATTCTCCATACAATGATATTATTGTACTCCTACCAAAATGGGCCCTATACACTCACACTCCTATGACAAATATCACAGTTATGTTACACTCCTAGAAGAAATATCACAATATAGTCACACTTATAGCACACAAATCTCCATCAGTATACTTGCAATACAAATTAATAATTGAGTAAATTGATCTTCACAGCGGTTTTTGGGCTATGTAGGTAGGGCGTTAATCATGCTTAACAATTAACCATTGTTGACATTCAACTGCGAGCGATTTCTGGAAAATGAGGTTTCTGGCATTAACTGCATGCAGCATATTCATACATTAAAATAATGGGACATATTCTGTCAACATTCTATGGTTGTAGTCATCCTTTTAAACTCACATTCCCTCATGTGATTCATTGAAGACTTAGATTGAATAAGATTAAGACTAGATTAACTAAATTAATCAAGACAATTTATTCTTATTTTTGATATAAATATAGAGAGAACAAAATGTCGATACATATATATTTTTAATTAAGGTTGATTTTCCACTTCCTCTCAACAATTTCTGTTCTTTACAATATTCCTGAGAGAGCTATTAGCCTTTACACTTGATGATTTATCACGGCTGGGTACGCCAATGTCAGGTTCAAACAGGCAAAAATTAATACTT
>NC_044049.1:15755154-15767654 GCF_902167405.1 Gadus morhua | reverse complement strand
GAGTGGAGTCAAATACCAGCTAAAGTGAGTAATGATTTAATGGTAGATGATATAGAGGCTCTTTTGGTTCAGGTTCACCTACCACATTCAAAGCCTATACTGCTTGGTTGTTGTTATAGGCCCCCGAATGCAAGAATACTTGACCGGAATATGTAACCTCATTGATAAAGGATATTTTATGCTGGGAGATTTCTTCAGAATGCCATCTGAAGAAGAAGCTTCTTTTAGTAGTCAATACTTGTAATTTAACCCAATTTGTTGACCAACCAACCAGGGTATTTATTAATAAGACCGGTACCAAGTCATCAACCTGTATTGATCATATCTATTCAAATGTTCCAGAGCATTGCTCAAAAGCTGTATCTTTATCCATAGGTTTCATTGATCGTAACTGTTGTGGGGGAAAACACTGAGAGAACGACGAGAGCTGTGACATGTTTTACTGTTTACTTTAACTTCCTCGAACACACACATAGACCGGAAACCAGCATCGGTCCTATCAAAATAAGGGCACACCGTAAAACACTGTCATGCAGACATAACATTTCCCCCCCTCCCCAGGGGAGACACAACTCACATCCCTGAGTGAAACACAATAATAATTAGAAAACCCGTAGTAGGCATCCGTCGGATTACATTTGGGAATAACTTCAGTCCACCCTGAACAAATCGTTACAAGACTATTTTGAACCTGACCAGACTCAGTTACTGGAACAGTCTGGATGAGCTTAGAACCTGCAACACACATTTGATTAACAGTAGTATGAACAGTAGTGCGATTAGGAATCTACAAAATAGTCCCTGAGGTAGCCCGGTTTGGCGCGGGCACGGACTGGTCGTGCTGCCAGATCAACTGGGCCTCCAAAGTCCGGATCAGGATCTCGGCTGACCTCCAGGTCTGCCGCGGAAGGTGGGGCCACTTTGCGGAGGCGGCGTGCATGCCACCGAGTTCCATCTGAAAGGCGAAAGGTGGCAGGTCCCAGTTGCTCAGTCACCTGGAGAGGCGCTGACCAGAATGATGAGAGCTTATGGCCCTGTGTGGACCTCCGGACCCTGACCCAGTCCAGAATGGTGAAAGCTGGGTGGTTGGCCCTATGGGACCGGTCAAAACGCTGTTTAGCTGCCTTCTGTTGTGCTGAGGTGCTCGGTCATGTGATGTCAGGTGAGCCGGAACATGCAGGCGATCCAGGGGCAATGATAGCTCACGCCCTAACCACAGGAGTGCTGGTGAGCTGTCTGTCGTAGTATGTCAAGTAGCTCGGTAGTGCAGCAGGGTCCGCAGGAGTTCTGCTGAGAACTGAAATCCCTCTGCTAAGTGAGCTCTGATACCGTTCTTCAGCGTCGGATTCATGCGCTCCACACCCCCATTCGCCTGAGGGTTGTAGAAGGCTGTGCGGTCTGATTCCCCACACATAGACCGGAAGGGGCTGAAGGGGAGGAGCTGGTCGGGGACCGGTCTTTCCACTCACTAGGCAGGCTGTGCAGTCTCTCACCATAGCCTCCACATCTCCATCTATGCCCGGCCACAAGCACTGCTTGACCTTGACAATGCCGAGGTGGCCTTCATGAGCCATGGCCAGGACACGTGTCTGCAGGGCGGAGGGTATGACTGTGCAATGGCCCCTTGCAATGCAGTGGTCGTTCCAGCAAAAAAGTTCATCCTTAAAGCGGCGGACTGCCAGACTGTCTGGTAGGCCGGAGGCTGGAGACCACCCAGAGTGGATGAAAGTGTGGAGCCGCGAGAGCACTGGGTTCTGTTCGGAGGCCTGTTGGAGCTCTTGAAGTGACACTGTTGCCGCGAGAGGGGAGTGGAGGAGCTTGATGAGGTCCAGGTGGCTGGGGTCTGGATTCGGGTCCACAGCTGGAGGTGGCGTGGAGCGTGACAGTATATCCGCCACCACATTCTCTCGTCGTGGATGGCAGGTGTTGATGTCGTCCAGAAATATCACCACCCCTGGGATACCAGCGAAGATGGTGGACATTATTTTCTGAAAACAGCTAGGGGCGGAGCATAGGCCAAAAAGGACTCTAGTGTAGCGGAAGACCCCTGCATGTGTGACGATATTGGAGAGGTTAAGAATGTCTGGGTGCAGTGGTACCTGCAGGTAGCCTTGGCGGAGGTCATGCTTGGAAAACCTCTTGGAGCCGTAAAACGGAGAAGTCCGTTTCTATGATATGGGCAGCGGGTATTTGGCGGGTACCACAGCCTTGTTCACCGCCCTCAGGTCCACACACACACGCAAACCACCTGACTTTTTCTTTGCTATGACCAGGTTAGAGATCCAGGGCGAGGCGTGGACTGGCTCAATGATGCCTAGTTCCAACATCTTTGTCAGCTCTGCTGTGACGTCATCGCGTAGTGCCAGGGGAATGCGGCGGAGAGGCTGTATGACCTGGCGTATGTCCGTGTGAAGGAGAGGCTGATGGGTGAAAGCTGAGATTACAGCCCAGACCAGAAAAGAGCGGTGGCCATCGCTGTTCCCATGGTGAGCTGACCTGGAGAATCGTAGCCCCACAGCTTTCCATTAATGCGAAGCCCAAGCGGGTGATGAGCCCCCATGAGGATAGCTCCATGTCGCGCCACCTGAAAAGTGAAGGTAGCCAGGGATTTGTTGCCATGGTGCACTGAACAGCTGAGGGAGCCCACTAAGTTGATCTTTGAATTGCCATATCCATGGAGAACAGCTGAAGGCGTCTGCAGCGTGATGTGGGGCAGGGAACGCTTGACTGTAGCCCAGTTGAGAAGAGACAAAGCCGCTCCGGTATCCAGCAACAACGGTACACAGACCCCATTTAATTCCACTGTGCACGTCTTGAAGGACACAAGGCCAGAGCTGACTGTGTGTATGGGTGTTGGGGCTGACGAGCTAGCCCCAGCCTGTCGTGGGTCTGTCTGTGGGCCGACCACAGCCGGTGCAGAACAACATAATTAACTTCTCCCGAATTTTGGGATGGGTTGCATGTTCCACGAGCTGGTCCCTTATCAATTCCTCCTCCATATCACCGAACTTACAGAAAACGGCTAAGCTGCGGATGTCGGCTATATAGTGCTGGACTGACGCACCCGCTTTTTGCTTGCGCTGCTGGAACACTATCCGGTGGAGAATTACCATCTGTGGAACCGCAAAGTGCGCTTCAAGTAGCTTGGTAGTATCCTTGTACTTTCTCGCCTGTCCCAGGGTTCTGAATATGCGCTGCCCTCGGTATCGAGACAATGCACAAGGAGTGCTCTCCGTCGCGGGTCGCTAGCTTTGTTCAGTCCGAGAGCTGCGATGTATGTCTCAAACGACTCAAGCCAACGAATCCAAGGTACCGGAGGCTCGCCTAGTAGTGCAAGGAAAGGTGAAGGTGGTGGGAGTGCAAGCTCCATCTTCGTCGTCAATGTTGTGTGTGAAAACAGTGAAAGAACAACGAGAGCTGTGACATGTTTTACTGTTTAAGTAAACTTCCTCGAACACACACACAGACCGGAAACCAGCATCGGTCCTATCAAATTAAGGGCACACCGTAAAACACTGTAATGCAGACATAACAATAACCTGGTTGCCATTACTAGAAAAATCAAGGTTTCTAAGGTAGGAAACCAGATAAAATTCCGCCGGTCGTTCAGGAGGTTTAATCATGACCTCTATGTGAGGGACATCAGTGATGAGCAGGGGTCAGATGTCTGTTTGGAGAATGATCCAAATATTTCGCTGAGTAAGTTTATGGAAAAGCTAACCAAGGTGGCTGACAAACACGCCCCCTTAAGGAAACACACAGCTAGACATAACAGTGCTCGATGGTTGAGTAGGGAACTGAAGTCTTTGATGACTCAGCGTGATAATGCTAGAAAGGTTGCAATTCAATCAGGTTGCCTGAATGATAGGGAAAAATACTGTAGATTAAGGAACATGGTTACGAGCTGAACAAGAACATAAAAAAAGATTATTATCAACAGAAGCTCAGTGATGCTAAAAACAACAGCAAGGAAATATGGAAATCACTGAATGAAGTTATGAGACGGAAATCAAACATGAACAACATTTATGTTGACTGTAATGGTGTTTTCATTACTAAACAACAGGAAATTGCTAATTATTTTAATGATTTTTTTATTAATATAATTGATAAATGAATAGCCACTTTGACTCCGAAACATGGCTCTCCATCCCATGCATTGATAGACAATTGTATTATGGGAGGAAAATGGTGTTCTTTTAAATTAAAAGATGTCAACGCTGAAATGGTTGAGGAAATGTTGTTACACCTTTCTGATGAAGCATCTGCTGGAATTGACAATGTGGATGGGTTACTACTCAAGGTTTTAGCCAGAGAGCTTTGTGGTCCTGTATGTCATATTTTTAATAGATGTTCGACCAACTCCTCGTGCCCTGCATTATGGAAAGAAGCTAAAGTGATTCCCTTGCCAAAAAAAAAAAAAGCTACCTTTTCTGGGGCTAATAGTAGGCCCATCAGTCTACTACCATTACTGAGCAAGATATTGGAAAGGCTTGTTTTTAATCAAATCTAAGAATATTTTATTAAAAATGAACATATTATTAACACAAAATCCCAGCATGCATATCGAGTTGGTCATTCAACTAACTCTGCTATTGTTCATATGACTGACAAATGGTTTAAAGAAATGGACAACAAAATAATTGTGGGTACTGTTATGCTTGATTTTAGTGCAGCTTTTGACATTATTAGGAGGCAAAGAATGCTTTTCAATGGAAGCTTATCAGTCAACAAAGATGTCCTCTGTGGAGTGCCTCAAGGAAGCTGTCTGGATCCTCTTTATTTTCTATCTTTACCAATGACCTGCCCTATGTTCTGGAACAGACAAAAGTAGTAATGTATGCTGATGACTCAACTATGTTCTGTGCTTCATCTACATGCAAGGAACTGACTGATGTATTATGCAAAGAATTACAAATTGTGTCTGATTGGGTAAAGGAAAACAAATTAGTATTGAACATCACTAAGAATAAGTTCATGGTTATTGGCACCAGGAGAAGGATTGTCAGAGACTCCTGTTTAAATCTATCTATGGGTGGAATTCCAATAGAGCAATTGAGCAAGTAAGGAAAATTAAATTACTTGGCATTATAATAGATGATCAATTGTTATGGTCTGACCATATTGATTCAATTGCTGTAAAAATGGGACAGGGTATTGCTATGACTAGAAAATGCTCTTTCAGGAATCAGGTGATTCAGGCTCTAGTTCTCTCTCACTTAGGGTACTGTATGGTTGTGTGGTCCAGCGCCGCTAAAAAACATATAAAGAAACTCCAGCTGGCTCAAAATAGAGCTGCAAGATTGGCTCTTCAATGTACTTTTATAACTTATGTCATGAAGATGCACAACAGTCTGTCATGGTTGACCGTTGAGGCTAAAGTAACATCTAGTCTTGTAATGTTTACCCAAAATGCCGTTGTTGATAGGAAACCGTTTTTTTCATCTAGTCATATGACTAGACTGATCAGAAAAGGCTGTTTTTCTGTCAGCCAATGGAATCCCTTACCTATTAGAATAAGAAGCGTCAACGGTAAATATAGACTAAAGAAAATCATCAACATATGATGAAGGAATCTACACAACAGGAATGACTCTCTTTGCTTGATGTACTTGCAAACTTTTATATGTTTTTTATTGAGAGGTTAATGATGTTTGTACAGTGTATTTAAGTGTTGTATATACAGTGTTTCTAACTTTTGTGATATTGATAGGTTTTTGTACTGTATGTATGTTTAGATGTCTGTGTATTGTTTTTTGTTTTATGTGGACCCCATGATTAGCGACCACAGCTGTGGAGGCTAATGGGGATCTGAATAAAAAAAAAGTCAAACAAGCGACATTTATCTATGTATTTGGTTGCTCTTGGTTGCTCTCAATTCTGAAAATTTGAACAAAGTTGAACAAAAACTTTGGTGACTGCATGCCAATGACATATTCCTAGCCCACAATAAACAAATGGTTGCAAGAAATATTTTGATTTAATGTGCCATTGAACACATAATTGTCATGTTTTATTTTAAACAGTGTTGTCTGTTTTCTGAGACATTTTGACAGATATTACTGTTATTGAGAAAAAAGGGGTGTAAAATCCTCAGTTTTTACCAGTCTTCCCCAACCAGTAGAGAATATTCCCCTCTGCTCTGAACTCAGACAATTCTATTTGAAGGCCCTTTAAAGTCACGATGTAGGGACACTGATGCTTACACCAAGATATGTGTGAATGTGTGGAGCTTTATCTGGGCAACGTTAATGTTGATAGCTTTGTCTGGGAGAGTGTTCAGCTTCTCGGTACGACCCCTTCTCGTTAATAAGCATCACAAAGTAACCGTGGGTCGTAACCATGGGGATAACAGATCTCCCCTCCTTCTTTGAACTCTCAGCTCAGAACACATTTTTTATTATCTCCCCCTGTCCTCCGGAACACTGGCGGTGGTTCCATGTTCCTCCATGGAACTTTGTTGACATTCAGTTTTCCAGGGTTGTGCATTCCTTCACAGAGCGTTCAGCACTGCATACCGACCGGAAAATTCCTTGCCTGTAATTATCTACACATATTTCATTGGCACACACCCTCCCCCAACTCACACATACGTGAACAAACGCACGCACGCATACGCGTACACACACACGCACACACACACACACACACACACACACACACACACACACACACACACACACACACACACACACACACACACACACACACACACACAAACACACAAACATATACACACACAAACACTGTGCCGTAAGCACAGGATGATACACACAACATAAGTAAGCTTTTTGCCTCCCAAACTCATACATTAACACGCAAGCAATAAAACGCACAGTAAGAATTAATGAAGAGTTAAATGGGATTATATATTGATACGTATCCAAATGGGATTGATTTTCTAAAGACTGATCGTTATGGGGGGAATTTGTAATTCCCGTTGGTAATGAATTACATGTGTGTTGTGTGTATGTGAGTGTTAGTAAAGAAACATATATATGGTTGTAAATGTTGTTTATTTATGTAGGCGAGTGTGTGTGTGTGTATGTGTGTATAATTAGGATAGACTTTCATAGAAATTAGCTGACATTTGTAAGTACATTGCAATACAGCTTCAGTTTAAAAAAGCTTTAATGTGCAGCACAATCATATTAATTGCACGACAGCAATGCATGTTTAGCCTGCATGATACACACGCACACATATATACACAAAAGAACAAGATAAAAAAGATAGGTAGGTCTTTTGCCACACAAACAAAAATATCAAACACACGCACACATTAACTCGCGAACAAACGCACACACACACAGACACACACACACACACACACACACACACACAAAATAACACTGAAACACACACACAAACACACAGAAAAGCATAGATTAACAAACACGCCCCTTTGCAACCTCAGCATGTTTGGTGGTAGGTGTTAATTGCGTGGGGCCCCAGGGCAGAAATAACATTGCACTGTAGATACACAAACACACACAGAAGAGCGCATGTCCTTTTCTTTGTTTCCAGGAGCATAATCCTTGTAGGAAAGAAAGAAGCGTACCCAATCCTTTTCAAGTAATAACCTACTTAAGCTTTCTCCTGCCATGCTTTTCTCTCAATCACGCAGACCACACTGCCATCCGTTTCATTCCCAAACCTGCTTTATGCGCCACCCCATACACCAACAGAAACATTTCCCCAGTTGACCTAAAAAAGACACTCTTTTCACGGCTACGTGACTGTTAATTGCTAATTAGGCTGGTGCAACTATGGACCTCCCCCCCCCCCCACCCCCCCACACACACACACACACACACACACACACACACACACACACACACACACACACACACACACACACACACACACACACACACACACACACACACAAACACACACCCTCCACTCCTATGAGGTGTTGGTGTTGTGTCGCTGTAAACAGAATAATTACAATGCAAGACGCAGGTAAAGTGTGTCAGCATCTGTTCCCTGCGTGGCTGGCTATTCTGGTGCACTTTCCCACAATTCCAGTGCACTTTCCCACAATTCTAGTGTGCAATCACCAAATTCTTGTGTTGTTTCACACAATTCCAGTGTTTTTCCCCACAATCCCCACATTGTTTCCCGTGATTTCCATACAGCGTCCCACAATTAATGATATCCTATGTAGGTAAAACCCTTAAATACAAACCAGTTCTCTGTATGAAAATAAAATATGACTGATTGTTTTGCCATTCGTTTTCTTTCCCCTGAATTATGGCTCTCATAAAATGAGGGTCAAAGGGTCCACCACGTGTATGATTTGGTTTAGCTTTTACTAAACGTAATTCTGAGAATAGTAAATGATCTTCAAAGTTTCACTTCATCAAAGTCTATGGCAATGTTGTTTCTCACTTCATTCGGTATTTCCCTTTCTTTCTCTGTTTCTTTCTCAGCCCAGCAAAATCCTGTAAATATTTCAGCCTGCCATATCTCATCTCATGTGTGAATTCCCAGACGTATCGTTGTGTCCGAGCAGCAAGGCATAACACATTCCAGAGAGTAGGTAAAGTACAGGGATGACGAGAGGAGGCATCAGAAGAATCTCTCGCATCTTCTGTTTTGAGCGGCCTTGAAGCGGTTTGAGAATGTCGTCGTCGAGAGTGTGAAAGGAAAATGCCGCTCGCTCACGTCAGAATGTGTAAGGCATGAGAAAAAGTTGAAAATCTACGGCAACTTAAAATTTTAATCGGTAATGGAGTGCCCTAAATGATATACATATATATATATATACATACTTTTATTCCAATGTGGCACACAACGGGTTGTGGCCAAGGATAAACAGTTCCATAGTTATTGGCCTGACTCTGATCTATCCTTCTTTAATTCCCGTAGGCCTATGTTCTATATTTGCACACATGCACATTCAGACATTCACACACACGTGTGTGTGCGTTTGTGTGTACACTTACACGTTTTTGTGTGTGCCTGTGTTTTTGCGGTCTGTAACTGCAGTGCACTGCGAGGCCGGTATGTGGCTTCCACTGTGCTGAAAACACATGTTGGTCTAATAGATTAAATATGGTAGTTAATGACAGCCTGTAACAGTCTGGGAGCAACAGAGTTCCCGCCACAAGGAGGCCAACACCAGGGCCTGGGGATCAAGAGCCTGTCAGACCTGTGCCCTCTATCAAGCACTGTTTAAGTTTGTGTGTGTGTGTGTGTGTGTGTGTGTGTGTGTGTGTGTGTGTGTGTGTGTGTGTGTGTGTGTGTGTGTGTGTGTGTGTGTGTGTGTGTGTCTGTGTTTGTGTGTGTGTGTGTGTGTGTGTGTGTGTGTGTGTGTGTGTGTGTGTGTGTGTGTGTGTGTGCGTGCGTGCGTGTGAGTGTGTGTGTGTGTGTGTGTGTGTGTGTGTGTGTGTGTGTGTGTGTGTGTGTGTGTATGTGCATGCATGCATTGTTTGTACGTTTGCATGTAGTGTAGTGTAGTTTTTATAATATGCGCCCACAAAGCTCCTATTTTACTTACAATTAATAATTGTATTTGGATTAATTGGGTTGCTAGTTTAAATCTGTTTTTTGATTTATTGTCAAATTGTGCTTGAGCTGTTGGTACGTTTTTTTTTTTATAGCATATTTGTTTTCAGTTTTTAGTTTTCTTTGGACTGCTTGTTTACTTGCAAAGTATTTCTCGATTTGCCAGTTTCCCAAAATATATATTTATAAACAACCACAACCGCATTTGCAATTTGCAACACAAATAACAAACAACTCTTTACACCCCACTTAAAATGGTATGTGTTTCTGTGTGTGGGTGGTTTTTGAGTGTGTGTGTGTATGTGTGTGTGTGTGTGTGTGTGTGTGTGTGTGTGTGTGTGTGTGTGTGTGTGTGTGTGTGTGTGTGTGTGTGTGTGTGTGTGTGTGTGTGTGTGTGTGTGTGTGTGTGTGTGTGGTATTGCATTAAGTGTGTGTGTGTGTTGTGTGTGTGTGTGTGTGTGTGTGTGTGTGTGTGTGTGTGTGTGTGTGTGTGTGTGTGTGTGTGTAGTGTGGCATTAAGTGTGTGTTTATGTGTGTATACATACGTGCGTGTGACTGTTCAAACTGTTGGATGTGCCTGGTGGTTGCAGTGCACGCAGCTCTTAACCTACGCCTCTTCCTCATTAGGCCTGCCTCGGTTGCCATGGCTGTCTATTAGAACCGCACAGATTAAAGACTCATTTACATGTGAATACCAGGCGAGAGAGAGAGAGAGAGAGAGAGAGAGAGAGAGAGAGAGAGAGAGAGAGAGAGAGAGAGAGAGAGAGAGAGAGTCAAAAGAAAGCAAAATAGAGATGAGATTATAATGCTTAGAATGCATGATAGCCAATTGCTATGGATAGGGTATGGATTTTATGTAATTTCTTTATGCGTGGATTCAGCCTCTTGCATGTTTAATGCTCAATCTCATGTAAACAATGCATGCCTGCTAAATAAAACATTGAACAATCTCACCAACAGGCCACAAATAATTAACATTCATTTTGATAAAACAAAAATATATATATAACAATGAATTAGCATTCATATGTATATATACCAATAGTATGTATACCTATATATATATATATATATATATATATATATATATATATATGTACATATATATATATATATAGAGAGAGATATATATATGTATACACACATGGTGGTATATAACTGGGTAATGCCGCTTTTGTGACGGCCATTTGAAAGTGCGACCACACGCAGATACACCACACCTTTATCTACCTTATGCACTACTCTCATACGTTCCAATTTTAATGTTCACTCGAAACCATAACAGGAAAGCTGAAGTAGAACGTGTGCTCATTCCTTCAGGTCGGACCACAACCCAGGTCCCCAAGTCACACACTGTGTGTGTGTGTGTGTGCGTGTGTGTGTGTGTGTGTGTGTGTGTGTGTGTGTGTGTGTGTGTGCGTGTGTGTGAGTGTGTGTGTGTGTGTGTATGTGTGTGTTTCTGTGTACTCACACTTGAGTTGTGATAATTTAAGCGGCCCGCTTTGTTTTTTAGTTTTTAGTTTGTGTTGCATCAGGTTTTTCTGCTCGTTGTACTTTTGGTTGTCTACTTTGAGCTCCTTGCATTTTGGTTTTCCTTGCAATGGTGGAGCAGTCTCGATTATCAAAAAAAAAAAAAAGCTTGAAAGCGTCTTTGTTTACTGAAACCGAGGTGCCGATGAGTCAAAACACTCTCCTCAACTTCTCAAGGCTTTGATGTTGTGAAACCCCTCTGACAGGCTAGCAGCGGAACAGCAGATGCTAACAGCATTTGAAGCGCTTCGCAAACATTTTGCTCTCATTTGTATTTAATGCTATAGTATGGCACTGCGTGTGTGTGTGTGTGTGTGTGTGTGTGTGTGTGTGTGTGTGTGTGTGTGTGTGTGTGTGTGTGTGTGTGTGTGTGTGTGTGTGTGTGTGTGTGTGTGTGTGTGTGTGTGTGTGTGTGTGCATGTTATTCTGAGTGTGAGAGATGATGAGAGTGTGAAACGTGTGTGTGTTTGGGTGTGTTAGAAGGTGTGGTGCGAAATACTTAATAATAATAATCTGCCTCTTTTTTGAGACACACCCAGCAACAGAATATAATGGCTTTTGTCCAGCTGCTCAAATGGATGCATGTAATGAACTGTTTGTGAACCTTGTCATTGATGTGCTATGCTGGATCTATTCAATACAACAATCTATTACGCACAACCTTAGTTTCACAAAGACATTAAGTTTCAACACCTTAAAGTGAAAACTGGCATTCAATCCAATTGCAAGGTGTGTCTTTCCCTGCCATAACGAAAAAAATCATTTTAAACTTAAATTATATGGTTGGTGCTCCAGTCACATTAACAGCACACAATGAAAAAAACTACAACAAACAAACCAAAAAATGCAGCGCAAGCAGTTATTATTTTCAATCCCTGGCAAAAGAGATGAGCCTGGTCATAGCGTTAATCTGTCCTTTTGCAACAAACATATCCCAATCCAAATATCTTCCCCCCCCTCCCCCACATCTATGAGAAAATAGAAAACAGGAAGAAAAACCAAAACAAAACCAAGAGCTCTGCGGTATTCATCACAGAAGCTTCTGCTATCACCAACCCCCCCCACAACCACCTCTCCTGTCACATGATCAGGTCGCCGATAGACTCAGTCTATGAATATCACAATATCCTCCACCAGCAGAGAGTCTACCAGCCATATTCCATACTCTTCAATAACTCACTGGCTTACAGGCAGCAACAGACAGCCAAAAGAGAATCACCTCTATGAATATTAATGTGTGCTGCTGGGGGAGGGCGGCGGCTGAGGGGGGGGGGGGTACGGCTGGTGGAGTAGGGTAGCACAGGGGGGCTCCTCCAAATCCTCTGGCTGATAAACTGAGGAGGGGAAGGGAGATGATTACACGCATGGTTCTTCACAGGGCTCTCCCAAATCTCATTTTCCGTAGTGCATCCTAATGTGTTTCTCGCACACAGGCACACACACACACACACACACAA
>NC_044049.1:15710154-15747654 GCF_902167405.1 Gadus morhua | reverse complement strand
CTGTGCGTGTCAATAATCTCACACTTAACGGCCACATACAACCAGGATACCATTGGCAGCCCGACTGCACACAGTAGCATTGCTTTATTATGGTTTCACTCCCATTACACCACAAGAAGGCTTTGCCCTGCTTCGACAATATGTTTACAGTAAATGGGTTCCTTACCAAGGCTATTAGGTGAATAAGGCCCATACCAAGACAGAAAATATAATCTTTTTTACATTGATTTATATGGCTATTGAATCATTTAGCAGACTATGATTTTTTCAAAAGTGATTACAGTTTGACGTTGAGAATAATCAAAGCATAATCTCAATATTAGAGTAACTATCAAAATAAAATCCTGCAATTCGCCTTCTTTCGTTAATATTTTTTTTAAATGCTGGACAACCTTGTTTAAAAATAGAATGAGATAGAGAGAACGAGAGAGAGAGAGAGAGTGCACAGAGTAACGATAGGCCGATTACAGACCACAAAAGGTTATGAGTCTACTTTCTCCGAACATAAAGCTCATGAAATGTGCAGTTTGCAGAGAATCTGTCCATTCCTCTTTGGACTCAGCCTAGATTTGGACTCCCATTCGTTACCGTGCCTACGATCCGCCCAGCACGCGGGCCCGCTATGGCCGCACGTATTGATTTACTATTATGTTGTGTGTGGGAGAAAATCCATAGCCCTCCCTTTAAATAACCATCACTGGCCGACAAGAAAGATACATCATAGAGAAATAATATCGAATCGGAGCACATGAGATACTCCACAGACGGACCCCACCCCTCCTCTGGTGGGCCAGGGGTTTCCTGCAGGACAGACGGACCGATAGTGGATCGTCTAAAAGAGCTTTGCTGATTCAGGGTTTGATATTCTTCCCGCCAGTGCATTTTGTGTCCTATTACTGTAAGAATTCACTGTTGTATACAAACACGCCTGAGCCTATTGGTGGCACTACACTGTGTGTGTGTGTGTGTGTGTGTGTGTGTGTGTGTGTGTGTGTGTGTACGTGTGTACGCTTGTGTGTGTGTGTGTGTGTGTGTTTGCGTGTGCGTGTGCGTGTGTGTGTGGGTGTGTGTGTTTGTGTGTGTATGCATCATGTAAGTGAACGTGTGTGTATGTTTTGTTTGCCGATAAGTGAGTGGAAAGCCGGCACCTGTCTGAACCTGTGGCTAATCTCACCTGACGACACACAAGATGAAAATAACTTAACTCAGAAACGGCAATATTTTGACAGTGTGACGCCTTGACTGGTGCACACACTGCATGTATTATTACTGTGACAACTCCTCAAAACCAACATGACGTCTCACGCATATAACAAGCTGAGAAACAGAAAAGAAGAGAGACAGATATATATATATATATATATATATATATATATATATATATATATATATATATACATATATATATATATATAGAGAGAGTGAGAGAGGGAGAGAGAGAGATAGAGAGAGAAAGAGAGAGAGAGGGAGAGAGAGGGAGAGAGAGAGAGAAAGAGAGAGATTTTTTGCTATTACAATGTATTAATAATAATTATTCATTTGTACCTTATGTTTGTATCTCAGTTTATATTTTGTGCTTTGTTATTTTCCATGCCAATAAAGCTATTTGAATCCATAGTAGAAGGAGAGAGAGAGAGAGAGAGAGAGAGAGAGAGAGAGAGAGAGAGAGAGAGAGAGAGAGAGAGAGAGAGAGAGAGAGAGAGAGAGGGGGAGAGAGAGAGAGAGAGAGAGAGAGAGAGAGAGAGAGAGAGAGAGAGAGAGAGAGAGAGAGAGAGAGAGAGAGAGAGTGAGAGAGGGAGAGAGAGAGAGTGAGAGTGAAAGAGAGAGAAGGAAGGACAGAGAGAGACAAAGCAGAGAGAAAGAGAGAGAGACAGTAGCACCAGGCGCCTGCACCATTGGTGTTCAGGAAGAGGTCTTCTGCTTTGTGCTGTGGTTCCCCATACCTGCACCTCTCACTTCCTGTTGTCAACAGCTTGATACCCGGACGTACCAAGACTCAGGGTGTACAGACAGGGCAGCCTAGGTATACACACACACTCACGCACACACACACGCACGCACGCACGCACGCACGCACGCACGCACGCACGCACGCACGCACGCACGCACGCACACACACACACACACACACACACACACACACACACACACATGTCTGTAAAATGGCCCCTCACATGACTTTATTTTATGACAGAACAATAAGACATAACAGTTTTCTGGCTGAAAAGTTTCCAACAAATTACTGTTTTCAAACAAAGGAAGACTGGAGGGAGCAAGAGGAATTCCATAGGTTGGCATGGCAACCTTTTTTGTAAGCATCAGACCAGTTTAGGGGGGATTTTTCCTTTAGACAGGGCCAATGTCTTGAAGCTACTTTTATGTGTGTGTGTGTGTGTGTGTGTGCGTGTGCGTGTGTGTGTTTGTGCAGAAATAGTGACAAAATATAAATCAAAACCACAGCTCACATCAAGACAAAGATAATATTCAGAAATTAAATAAATAAGAGCCATGAAAAGCCATTGCTTATTTGCAATGACTTAAAATAACAGAAGAGCTGTGGATGGCATTTTTCTGCTTGTCAACCCTTTGTTCAAAACGCCAGGCGGCCCCCACTATCTCTCTAAATGTAATACAAATCTCAAATCCCTAATGTGCTCTTTGCACAACTAAAGCGAGCTCTCGTGTTATCTCTCGGCTGCTCTTCCCCGGCACTCCTCTCCTCCTCTCCTCTTCTCCTCCTCTCCTCCTCTTCTGTTTTTCAGCCAATCAAAGCCGAAAGTGAATTATAATAAAAACAGAAGCTGTAGGGTTCATATCGGCCCGGCTGCATTTCCATATAGATAGACGCGCACATTAAACAAGTCTGGCTGCCAGCTCTCCTTCTCTCGTCCTCTCTTTTTTTCCTTTATTATTATATATAAAATTTTCAGGCGGAGAGATAGTCTTTCCATCAACATCCTCCAGTTGTTACCTCCCCCAATTTCTCTCCATCTCGCTCTCAGCCGCTCTCTCTGTAACGCTCCACTTTCTTGTCTTTATTTCAGTATCTGCTCACCTTGCCCTCCCCTCTCTTCCTCTCTCTCTTGCCAACCCTCTGTGTTTGATCTTTTTGTTAACCATGGTTAAGATGCCCTCTTTAACCGTCTGCCCGTGTTTCATTTTGAAGGAACCTAACAGAGGGTTTCCCTGGTGTGGACACTTCTTAGGACGCCCATCCATTGCGCTGCGCAATTCAACCACCTCACACCACCTCTGTCCTTGCCAGAGCTCCATAATGAGCACACCATGGGGAAAAGGAAACGGAAGGGAGGAGGAAGAAAGGATGGATGGTCAAAAAAGAAGGGGCAGCTAGCGAGAATGACGGGAAGGAAGTGATAGTTTGATAGCAACAAGGAAAGATTACCAGAGATAAAGAGAGAGGGAGAGAAGGAAGGAATGAGGGGAGGAAATAAATAAAGGAAGGAATAGATAACAGGCCGTATGGAAGGAAGGAAGGATGGAAAAGCGGATGGAATAGAAAGACGGAAGGAACTAACAAGAGAAGACAGAGAGGGAAGGCAGAAAAGGGAGGAAAGAAAGAAAGAAAGAAAGCAAGAAAAAAAATCATGGCGCTTCAGGCTTGCATGTAAATTAAAACACAATAAAAAAAAAAACAGGCAAATAATCTGTTCCCAGGAGACGACGTGCGGGGCCGGGAGGAGCGGTGAGAGCCGGCTCTTAGGATAAGGGCCCCCGCGTCACTCATCATTAGGCTGGCATCAGAGAGCAGGGCGCTATATCTGGCTCACAGGCACGTGGAGAGCCAGCTCTGCTCCCTGGTTAGAGACCCCCCCCAGCCTTCCCAGGTACCCGGCTCCTCTCTGGTCTATGTTCCAGTCCCTCGCTTGTGGGTTCTGGAGCGGCGGGGGATTGCGTCTGGGGGATATTGATTAAGGCTCCTGCCCGACCCGCCCCGCTCCTCTCTTTCTCTCTCTCTCTCCCCCCCGTCGTGGAGGTTCGATACCTCGAGGCTCGATACGCAATCGACACGCCAGTCCTCGGCCGGCCCGCTAGAATACCCCCGCGCCGAGGCCCTCTCCCCCATCCCTCTCACTCTCTCTCTGCCGTGGCTCTCTCCTCGTTGTCTCATTCTCTCTGACCCACTCTCTCTCATCCTCTTCCTCATTCTCTCCCTCTCCTCTCGCCCTATATCTCTCTCTAGTCCTCTCGATCCCTTGCTCTCCTCATCCCTCATTCTCTCTCTCCCCTCTCTATCATTTTCTCCCCTCTCATTCCTCTCTCACCAATTTGTACGGCATCTTTCTCCCCTCTCTCCCTGATCTCCACCTTTCTCCCTCATCCTTCTCCTCCTTCTCTCCCTGATCTCCACCTTTCCCCCTCATCTTTCTCCCCTCTCTCTCCCCCTTCTCACCTCCCTCTCCCCTCGTCCCCTCTATCTCCTCTCTCAGCTCTATTTCTCCTCAATCTCTCACCTCTCTCATTCTTTCTCCCCCTCTCCCTCACCTATCTCC
This sequence comes from Gadus morhua, assembly GCF_902167405.1. Taxonomy (NCBI): domain Eukaryota; kingdom Metazoa; phylum Chordata; class Actinopteri; order Gadiformes; family Gadidae; genus Gadus; species Gadus morhua. The sequence goes on along the minus strand of NC_044049.1, from coordinate 15,743,143 downwards.
CCTCTCACACCGTCTCCCTCTCGTCTTTCTCCCCTTCTGCCTTGGAGCATACCGCACCCCTCCTCCCCCCACCCACCCACCGTCCAGTACCCCCTCCTTCACACGCACCCACACACACGCCCACACACACACGCGCCCACTCCGGCTAACCCCCCCCCACACACACACACACACACCCCCTGCTCAGGCCCCTGGCTGGGCTGTGTGTGTGTGTGTGTGTGTGTGTGTGTGTGTGTGTGTGTGTGTGTGTGTGTGTGTGTGTGTGTGTGTGTGTGTGTGTGTGTGTGTGTATGTGTGTGTCTGTGAGTGAGAGAGGAGAACCCCACACGACGACAAGCCTCCACACAGGCAGAGGAGAGGAGAGAGAGGGGGGCTAGGGATGGTGGAGGAAGGGGGGGAGGTAAGTGGGATTCGGGGGGGGGGGAGATGGGGAGATGGGCAGCCCACCCTGCTGCCAGAAGCAGCACCCCTCTCCACGAGACCCCATGGCTGGCGCTTCAACAATGGCCGTGACAATGAGACTGGAGGAGGAATTTCCTGCTGCACCCCACCTCCTCCCCAATCCCCCCACCCCCGCCGCCAAACCCCCCCAACCCATGCGCTCCGTACCCCCATAGCCCCTCCGTAGCACATTAAAAAATCGGTGGATGCCTCGCACCAAGACGAATGGCTTCCTAATGGCTTTCATTTGTTTCAATTATCATAATTAAACATATGTCAGGGGCATGACAGACAGAGGTGTGTGGGGGGAGGGGGGTAAGTAAACACCTGAATGAAGCAAAATTTGACACCAGCCGTTAATTGGTGCTTTTGTATACTAAGCTTAATGTCTCCTTTATGGAAAACATTACATGGACTACATATATAAATATATCAACAAAATGAGGTTGCAAGTTGTGTATATATAGAGAGATATTTATTTCTATCCATCTTCCTTACTCGTTGTGTTTGACAGCTGTGATGATCGCCTACTAAAACGTGGGTGCGGTTAGAAGATCCTCCCGATAAATGTGGGATTCCCCTTTCAGTTAGATATTTGATTCAAACATTCTTCATATATAGGCTCGGCCTATATAAAGAAGGATACATAAATACGTGTGTCCCTCTGCAGCCTATATTCCGCAAAACGTATTGTAATTTAATTCATTCATTCCTCTTTTCATCCTTCTCCTGATACAACCGTAGGTGGACGGCCGTCGAGGCCTCCAGATAATAAGAGATATCATCGAGCGCCCATTGCGAGCCAACTGGGGCCGTGTCCGTGAGAGACACAGCGCTAATTAAGTTAAAACTAGTAAAAACATAGACGGAGGTTTTATTCAATAAAGAGCAACAGGCCTGACCCGACGACGTGTCTCTATTGCCATCAAATCCGTCACGCAGTCACACCTTTATCAATTTTACAACCCCTCGACTAGTGTCGCCTGCTCGAAAAAACGATCATTAATAAGCTTGGTATCGTACGTCCAGTAAAGCCCGCCGAGCACGAGCTACACACACACACACACACACACACACACACACACACACACACACACACACACACACACACACACACACACACACACACACACACACACACACACAGACACAGACACAGACACACACACACACACACACACACACACACACACACACACACACACACACACACACACACACACACACACACACGGGTCAAATATGATCAGGCATGCATAGGCTAACACATGACTAAACAGGAGTCACAATGTTCCGTTTGGAAGTGTTCTTTGCCCTAGACAAGCAGCACCCGAGTCACAGGTTTTCGTTTGAATAATGACCATTAAAACATACGCATATTACTGTAGTTTCGGTAAAGGAATTGTACATACGCCTCCTTTGAGTAACTTGTGTATTTCCAGTAGGCTACTGTATTATTTAGATAGCTCAACTATTTGACCTTCACCCACCACCGCGCCGTCTCGCGGTGGTGGTTCCGTAAAAAATCCGTCCGTGGTTCCGTTAAAAAGCATTAGGCCGAAGGGATATATAGAGATAGACAAGTGACAGTTAAAAATGAGGGGTCTCCTTATCTATCCCGGGGAGCTGGGTGCAGCAGCATGAAGTAGCCTAGGACATTCTGGAGGCTACAACTGATTGATTAATTCATCGGTGCTGCTGTAACAGATGAATTATTGCAAAGCACGTAGGATCGATTCTTCATAATACAAGCTTTAAAAAAACACTTGATATTCTATATGCCCAAAGCCTTGCACTTTTATCCTAAATATAGCATTTAAACGTTTCGCATCGCAGTGGTGTTCCGTCTGGCCGATGGAAAGAGTTTGGTCTGCCAAATGAGAATTGCACTGCGTCTTTTAAAGTAACCCCATATTTAGCCGCGGATCTGAGGGTGTTAAGCACAGATGTGCTCACCCTTCTGATGTTAAGGTCGAATAAACCGGAAACGTCCCAGTTCATCCAAAATAAATTAGTTGGCAAAAACTAATGTAAAAATCGAGGTGGATGACAAGACGAGAAGTTAAACCGATTGCTCGCATTTGGTTTGTCTACATTTTTCCCCCAAATAACGTGTGTCACAGAGGATCGCTTCATGATAATAATAACTCTTTATAAAACACTGAATGTCTCCAAAAATGGGAACTAGAAAATGAGATCCGACACATATAGGCTACTAGGCTACTTATATGAGACTAATTTTTTTGAAAACTCAGAAGTTTGTATTGTAGGGTCAGCAGTGATCACAGTTCATTGGTTTGTGACCCAATATGGCCAAGGCAATTATTTTAAGTTGCAATGGTGCAGCATACACACACGCACACGCACACGCACACGCACACACACACACACACACACACACACACACACACACACACACACACACACACACACACACACACACACACACACACACGATGTGTTACAAAGCTTACACATTATAGCCTAATAAACGGTGGTGTCGGAGGCATTGCTAAATGCATTTTGATTTCTTTCAAAAAATGTCAACAACAATATTTCACCTGGTTATATCTGCGCAGCACCGACAGAGAATATAACCTGCTCATATAAATGGCACGTTTGAAACGTGTGGTTATCATATCCAAATATCTATCGAGGATGAAATGGAGAGGCGGATGCCTCGGGAGCCACCCATCCTATGACATTAATCACGGGCTTGATTTTGGAGCTAAATTATATCTCTGGTCTCTTCCATGCTGTTGCTAGGGAGGCATGGCGTATGCGCTGTGTGACCGTGGTTGAAGGGCATAATGAAAAGCGGGAATAACGCCAGGAAATTGCAATTTATCGTCCCTATCGGACACGGGCGAGGCATTACTTGCGTCCTGTAGCGATATCGAGACCCAAAGTCAGGAAATCGGCAATATTAGGGCGAAACGTACCCAGTTTATGGCTATTACCATATATGGAGTGGCTGCGATAGGTCGTGCCTGCGTGCGATAGGCTGGCGGCTGCCGCGCTGCAAAAGGTTTCTCTTTAACCCTTCTGTTGCTGAATTTCTGTTTATTATTTCACTATCTTTTTTGTAGCCTATGTTGGATTGACGACATACGCTAACATTTCAACAGCTTCAGTTGAAGGGCATTTTAAGGACAAATGATTGTGAACAGACCCAAATGGTGGGCGCAGATGGGTGTTGTCTGTTTGGTTGTCTGAAAATAGGCCTATCGTGGATTAACCATTGATGACCATAATTAGGCTACAACACGTATGGCTCGTCGGTTCTTAGGCTCATATTTAGATAAAGGACTGTTTTTGTAACGAGAGCCGAGCAAAACACCTGTACTGGTAAACTCAGTCAATATATTGGTTTAATAACATACATTATTGTAGTCTTTGACTTAACAGTATAGGCTACCTCATGCTTTTTCCTTAAATGGAATGGAATGGAATCTTGCCTTAAATGGAAAACCTACATTTTCCATTTACCGCAGGTGAGCAGCCGAGGCTACTGCACAGCGGACTGATTTCAGTTGAAGGCGCCCGGAGGACACTTGTTTCAAGATACGAGTGTGACCTATATTTGCATTGCGAGGTTATGCTACCAGGCCGACATAAGCTTCCCGCTATACACATTTCGAGCAGGAGTCCTCAAGGGGGTTACATAGCAGGGGAAATGAGGCACCCACAAGGATGTAACGCAAATGTATGTATTTGTTTCACGTGTAAAGTGTCCAGGGGTGGTGTCAATTACGTTCTGGTCTGCTGGCTTTGTAACTGGTGTCACATCTCAACCAGTCTGGAAGAAAATATCCAAATTAAAAAGCTGAAGTAGTTCCTACAAACGTTATTGTGCTCTGAGCCTAAATATTACAATCATGTCAGGCCTATGTCTGTCTACATCTAAACTTTTAGTAGGCTATAAATTACTATGAGACGACGGTCGAAAGGCTACGTTGCTAAGCAAATAGACCAGATCACTATGTTACTCCTTAACATATTTGCATTAGCTTCCCTAGCGATAACCTGCATAAAAAAACAACTTTCTACAATTGCGTTGAAACTTGAGAATTATAATGGAGGCTACATCGGCAACATCAAGGGGTTTAGCATAGCAGTGTATATTTAGATTGGACAGTAACGTCCTGTATGCATTTATTCGCAGTTACATTGAACACTGCCGTTATAAATACTAGCCTACAAATGGGTTTTACATTTCCAGCGGTTACTCCGTCCAGTCGAACCCCGCTGTCCAACAGTGACCAGCAAGGATGTGCAATGTTTTCACCTCCCCCTCGTGCTGACGTCACGCGCCCCACTGAATCTTTTTGCGCTGAGCGACTCCGTGCAGTTACAGCGAGTGTCTTTCTGCTTGCAGCCAGGAGCACCCGGTGTGTGCGAAAGAGTGAGGCTACAGTCTGTATGTGTGTGTCACGGAGAGAGAGACAGAAAGAGCGGGTAAAAGCGAGGCAGAGAGAAGAGGAGAGGAGGAGGGAATACAGCGGGGTCTAATAGTAACTGGAAAACTACCAAGCCTGTGGACGCATCGAGTGAAGGCATCGACAGATTGGAGCCAACATTTCACTCTCCGTTCGCTGCAGCCGGATTCAAACGAGAATGGAGCTACCTGCGGCCGGAGAGCACGTCTTTGCGGTAGAGGGAATCGAAAAGAAGCGCATTCGCAAGGTATGTAGACGGCGCGAAACATTAAGCGAGATCCGTTTGGATTTTTGTTTCGCTATGAATAAGCCTTACAATTTTTTCTTGCCCTCCCCCATAGGGCAAAATAGAGTACCTGGTCAAGTGGCGAGGTTGGTCTCCGAAGTAAGTCTAAATATACTATATGCCAATTACACTCTTAACAAGTAGACACTGAATTTGAAGGGGAATGCTGTTATATTTTGCAGCAGTTATGCTATGGTCTTAACGCCTATCACGGAGGTTGTGCGCGCACTGGTGTTTTGGCTGGAAAGAGCGGTTGGTATGCGTTTCAGTGTATCCACGGATGCCTTCACTAATTTATGCGAGGGAAGGGGGTAGACACAGCCATGTAATCCTGTTTTAATTATTTCTGCCCTGCCAGCGAATTTGCGAGACAGTAGTGCTAAAATGGCCGACTGTAGAACTCGATGCTACAAGACACTTGTTTCCATGCCGTTTGGAGCGTAGCAGACTCAATTTGACATTTTCTTACGTTCGTCCGTGCAGTGTAGCCTACTCGGGACGTGCCCATCGTGTGCAGGGCTAGGATGTAGCAGCCATTTGATGCTTATTTTGTGAGCATCATCGACATCATCCAATATTTTGAAGAGGTATCCCATTACATATATGCATATTACCCTACTTAATTATGGAGTCCACGCGCACCTGACCATTCCACCTCGCGCGCTAAGGGTCAAAATAAGCTATAGTAACCTAATTACGTGGGCCTGCCCGCCAGCTTATCTAGAACAGACAAGCGCGTATAAGCCCCAAATAAGCATTGTTGAACACGTATATTTATATTCTCCAATTTTTTTTACAGATACAACACGTGGGAACCTGAGGAAAACATCCTTGACCCGCGCCTACTCGTCGCGTTCCAAAGCAGGTGAGACTTTGGTCATGGCAGCTGAGCGTAGTTCTGCCATGGCCTTATATGGGCATGGGGGGCATGGCCACGCTGTAGTAACGCTGTTGTTGAGATCCATCAACGCAATGGATATTCCCTCGACAGTGGCTGCAAAGCCAGTTGTGAGTTACGGAATGGTTGTGGAATGGCATAATACACATGATTAGTGTACTATTAGAATCAAACATTATTAGTTTTTTAAGGCTACTATAACCCAATGTCACACATGTGGACAATGACACTGTGGACTAAATTCCACATTCAAAACAAAACTACAGTTATCGCAATTAGCTATCCAAAACGATGGATAGGGTCAAATTCGTGCCAGTAGATTGTCCCTAACACCGCTGAGTCGCAACACATATTTTATATTGCTGTTAAATGGATATGCTGAATAAGCCCTGCACATTATCCCTGCGGTGGTGTACTACAACGCTACACAGTCTATAGGGGGCCCAGGAGACCACCCTCCCAGCAGACATCAGGGTTTGGGAGGAGAGAAAAAAATCTCATTGACATCCACTGTTCGCTAACATTTCCAGTGCACTGCCCCCGTATTCCCTATTCCCACAGCAGACTGCCTGCACGTGCGTTTTTGGGGAGGGGGGCTGGGGGTGGGGGGGGAGGTAGCACTGATGGTCATGGAGGAGTGATCTGCTCTGTGTGTGTGCGTGTGTATTTGTGTGTGTGGACTTTGCACGGCTCCCCAAAGGCATGGGGGAGGGTAGCGGACGGTGAGAGGGGAAGGCTGTAATTGCCAAATCTTCTGTAAATAGGGGGTCGCCCCATTGGCTGTTCCCTTCTGTGAAATCGCTCATGTTTTGCCCATTGTGATCGGAGTGGTTGTTTGTGTTCAATTTGTGTGAGATCTGATATAGCGATTCTCCGCGTCTATCAGGCTTTGCACGCTTCACCCGGGACCCCTGCTACTGTTGGTTATTTACGAGCTATTGATGAGTCGGGAGGATTATTATCAGGGAACCATACTTCACCCAGACAGGTTAATGCATCGGCCCAGTTGTGGTCACCAAGGCCATAATAACAACCCCTCCCCCCTTTCCTTCTTGGTGGCCTTGGTGTCAATAAGAAATGACTCAACAAGGTGCCTGAGGCAGCTTAGCGTGATGTTAATCATCTTATCTTTGGAGTGTGTTGGTATTTGTTGTTACAAAAGCAGGGGTGTGTGTGTGTGTGTGTGTGTGTGTGTGTGTGTGTGTGTGTGTGTGTGTGTGTGTGTGTGTGTGTGTGTGTGTGTGTGTGTGTGTGTGTGTGTGTGTGTGTGTGTGTGTGTGTGTGTGTGTCCACCGCCCACTCCTGTATTAAAAACGCCTGGCCCTTCTTTTGTCCCGCTTCAAGCGTACCTTTAATTAGGATTTGAATGTGACTGGAAGTAGAAATGGGAGCGATATGAAAGGTGGAGCACAGAAGAGGGGCTGTCTGAAAGGAAAACTAGAGATCCCTCCCTGTCCTACAACTAATTGAATTTCGCCCCCATAATGAGAGTTTGGAATGGGCCAATTACAATGGAGAGAGCTATGCAAATAAGTCCCACAGTGCCTTGCATCAAGTCACATGTGTGCCATCATTAGTCCTTCAAATCAAAATTCCTTTTTCGACCTTGAATGGGAATATAAACCTGCATTAGGGGTCAAATAGTCTTGCTCTTTTAAGGCTGGTGTATTTTCTTAGCGCACTTTGGTATGTTTGAAATGATCAATATTTTTTGGACTACAGATCTGATGATATATATAATGTTGTTTTTTATTGTTTAAATATTTCTAAATGCGATCATGTTTAGCATTGCATTAAAACATTTTTGCTTCTTTTTCACAGAGAGAGGCAAGAGCAACTGATGGGGTATCGCAAGCGTGGGCCTAAACCAAAACATATTTTACTCCAGGTAAGACCAATTCCATACATATATTCATAGACACACTTTGTCCTTAAGCTCCCCCAATGTGTTCAATTAAGACATGGGATTTTTTGAGAGGCAAAATGGCAGTCTCATGTGATTTTTGATAAACTGAAGTTGTGATTGTTTTTTATTTAGATTGACGTCAAGGACAAAAATAAAAAAATACAGACAGAAGAGGTTCAGTTCAAGCTTGATTGCACTCTGGTGCTCTTCAAACTGAGCTTTTGTTGCCCAAGATAATGGGAGTGTTGGTTCACTACACACATTTTATTGCAATGTGTTCATTATGAGAAATGCTAAATAAAATATCGGAACAACGGCTACCTCTTTTTAATTTGAATGGCTTGCGTTCGACTGTTTCATTTGTCCCGAATGAAACCCATTCAAAGAAAGAACGTGTTTAGTTATCTTATTTTTTCTATTCATTTTTATGTATAAAAAATAAGATTCTCTCCCAGCATCTCTCTCTTTGCTTTAAAAATAATACAAAGCACACTCTTGCAAAATAATATAGTCATCCTCTGGGCTACCTTAGGACCGGACTTAACAAGAACTAAGCCAAACGTGATTATATATATTTTTTGAGAGAGCCATCCGTAGCATTGCTGTGTTGTGGAGAATCACCTCTCTGTCAGGAATCAGGGCTAAAGCATGACATGTCTAGTGGCACTTCCGTGACCCTGGGTCATAGCCTGAGCAGCTTTAGGGTTCCACCACAGTGCCCCTCTGATGGCTCACGGGGTCAGCCAGTAAGTGTGTGTGTGTGTGTGTGTGTGTGTGTGTGTGTGGGGGGGGTTAGCACTAACATGAAGCTCCTTTCCTTCCCACTTTAGTCCAATATTACTATAATATAACCACTCTCTTGTGTCTTCAGTTGCTTTGTATTATGTTTGAGTTTATGAATGCATGTTTTATAAATTGAAACTATTATTTTATACAGTTTTATGCAGAAGTTGGTTCTTTAGCTTGCTGCACTAAACCATTTAGAAAAAGTACAACTGAAATCGATTAGGTTAAGAGGATTGCAACTTGTCTTGCGTGATCTGTGTGTGAGAAGTTGGAAGGGGAGTAGTCGATCCTTTTTGCCACAGCTCCAGCCTCGGTTAATCATCAATCACCATTCAATTACTTTGACAAAAAAATAGACATACATGTTGTAGCGGTGAGATATCTAGGGCAGCAGCTTACCATCCACCTTGTGTCTATCCTCCACAGGTTCCTTCCTTTGCCCGGCGATCCAACGTTCCCACAGGTTTTCAGGAGACTTCCCAGGATGGCGAAAGCTGCCCCATGACAGATGTCCTCCAGACGTCCCGCACCCAGCCTCAGCAGTACCAGCTGAACAGCAAGAAGCACCATCAATACCAGCCCAACAGCCAGGAAGCCCCTCCTGACCAACTGTCCAACGGCAAGAAGAAATTGATCTACCAGCTGAACAGCAAGAAGCACCACCATTATGAGCCTGACCTCAACATGTACGACGCACCGGCCTCCAGACTAAAGGAGGTGGTCAAAATTCAAGAGCCTGCCGGTAAACAAGCCAACCCCGGCTGGAACCTGCCGCTGGCGCTGCAGCAGAAATGGGTCCGCGACAAAGACACGGGGTGCTTGAGCAAGGTTAAGGAGCTCGCAGTTGAGGTACGGAAACCAGCGGTTAACGCCAAGGTAGCGGAGGGCAAGGAGGAGGATGGGGGTTCCCTCAAGCCCCATTCTAAAGATGCCGCAGCCCCGACCAGTGGTGGTGGCAAAATGAAGATAATCAAGAACAAAGATAAGAATGGACGTATCGTCATCGTTATGAGCAAGTACATGGACGGTCACAAGGCTCACGGGTCTAAGGGTAAACAGGGAGAACCTTCGAGCGAGGAGAAAGCCCTGCATGCCAAGTCGTCGCAGAGCAATCCATCGCACAAAACCAAAACAGGGGAGCCCTTGCACCCAGAGAACGGGGTACCAAAAGAGATCTGTGACGGACGCTCGCCCCCTGCAGCTGACCACCCCAAGAAGTGTTGCCCAAAAGACAGGCATTTCTCAAAGCCTTCGCCCAGCACTGCAGAGGAATATAACACGGAGGTGGCTCGCGGTCAGGCCGATTTGCCGGACGACTTACCCATGCAGCTAACGGCGAGCTCGCCCCAAACTTCCTGGACTATGGACACAAATATGCTGAGTCGCACGGACATTGACCACATTAGGATCCCTACGTTTTCAGCCGACCGCAAACGTAAACTCTCGGAGCCCGTGGAAGAAAGATGTGTTTCCAAGGTGTTCCAGAGCTCAAGGAGCTTTAGCACCCCCAGCGTAGTAGATGCAACCCCGCCTCAAGAAAAACCCATGGACCTCCACTGTAGTGGGTCCCGTCCCAGAGGTGCTAGCGAGGGTGACATTGGAGATATGGACAGCCAAGAGCAGCCTATGGATCTAAGCTGTCCAAAGACCAAGACGCAACATCCCGAGCCCAAAGTCCAACCAGAGCCGGAACCTGAACCCGTTCCTGAGCCTATCAGTGAAAGTTTGGTCTTGGCGGTGCCAGACCAGAAAGAGAGTTATGCAGAGCTGCTCAAAGAAGAGACTGTTACGAAAATATCGCCTTTCATGGGAAATATTGTCATCACTGACATAACGACAAATAGTCTCACAGTCACGTTTAAGGAATACGTTTCCTTCTAATCAATGTGCTTCTTTTCCCCCCAAATGGAAGTTATAGTTACATTTTTGGACCCTGTCAATATGTGCATATGTAAAAAAGAAAAGAATGATTTTTGTACATAAGGGAATTTATTATTTATCATTCAAATTGAATATGTTTCTTAAACTATTTTATACTGAACTCCTCTGTGTGGTGAAGAAAGTGCCCTCGAGGTTTTGAGTGACTGCGTTCAGGTGGATTTTTATGTCTCCATAAAAATATCAATATATCTGAAATGCTAAAGTACCTTTGTAATACTTTGTATACTCGTTTCATACTGGTACCAAACATACAACCTGAGATTTAGGAAGGTTTATTCAATATTTTGTATCTAATAATATGAGATATTTTGGTCCCGGACAAGAACAAGGGAGTAACTTGTTATGTGTACAGCGATCGAAGATCAACAAAAGAAAGCACTTAGACGCATTCACTTGTGCATACGCTCATTTTTACAGCATTTGATTTTTATGGAGAAATAGATCATCTCCATCCGTTTAAACTATATTCAGTTGCTTTACAATCTGCTCTGGGTACAGCCTTGTACCTGGTTGTTTCCTTCAGTTGCTTGGTCCATTTTGCTTAGTCAAGCTTTCAGACAAGTAGTTTAGAGTTACTGAAAGCCAAAATGTGTGGGAGAGGCGTTTCTGGCACCCTGGGCAACGACATAAAAACACTTTTGTATCTTTACATTGGATTGTTTGTACCCTCGCTAGTATCACTGCATAAGATATAGCAAACACTTTCAGGGTTAACATCAAGGACTTTGAATGGACAGATACAGAGTAAAACTAAATGTATTGCCCACAAATTGTTTAACATATTTGCCCCAGGATTCAGCAATGGGCCTGTCCAAAATGCTCATGTGTGGCTCTCTGCTATATTGCACTTTTTATAGGTTGTGACATTCATTTAGTTAATGTATATCTTCAAAGGTCAGTAATCAATTGGAGAAAGAATAATATAAAGAGTACCATTGAATCCAAGTTCCATGTACCAACCATATCCTTTTAATCTTTTTTTTGTACAAGCTTACTGTGGACCCCTGAATATATGGTAATTCTAGGCCAACTTAAATAGTTATTCAAACACATTCGTCTCATCTTCTGTCTGTTTTACATAAAGCTACCAGGGTTACTAGTCATCAGTAGTATTTTGTACAAGTAAAATGTAAAATATGAGACTGGTTTTGAGTTCCTGTTGAATCCAATAAGTGCAGGCAATTTTGATTATGTTGTCATAATACTTTCCTCTTAGAAAAATTGTTTGAGACTAAATTGCCTTCCATGCACATTTAATGCAAAGCTTTTAAGCATACTAAAAATCTATATGAAGAAGGAATTCTTATATTTATTGACATTTCATTTGTTGGCTAAACTTTGCAGTAGTTCTCGTCAGATTATTGCATCTGATTCTAACGAGCTGATTGTCCTGTTTCCTGCTTTGTTTTCTTTATTCTTTCTTGCACTTGGTTCAAAGTCCAAAATGATTGTCACAAAGTATGTTCCGTAGGGGATAGGTGGATTAAATGCTGTTGACACAGTTTACTGGATAATATGTATATCAATAAAGCAAGATAAATAACCCTTTGTTGACTTTATGTGAAACTGTCATGCTGATCGGGCAGGCTATGTTTTACTTTGTGTTCCGCATAGCCAATGACTCAACTTGATTAGCATTTCCTCATAAAGTTATGTATAACTGCGGCCGCATTGTGTGTGCTTTCGTTCTTGTTGACCGGTCTATATCTGCATGAAACATAGACCTGTACCCTCGCTAGTAATCTCTGTTGTCCCAATAGATGACGGAATAGCTAAAATCTGAATTCAATACACAGATCGAGTTGCACTATACTACTACCCGACATAAAAGCCCCTAGTTACACAGGTCTTACTGGACCAGCTATACTTAGGTTACCAGAAATGCACTCTTGTTTTCAAACGTGTTTATACCATTTAGGAATGTACAAACTTAACGTATGAGTCATAATGCGTAGTGTGTAGAGGCCTAATGCATTTAATTCAATTCCAACCCTTTAAAAATGACTCCAGGTCCACGCATGTTCGTATGCCTAATGGCTCGACGATAGAGAGCAGAGGGTCACACCATATGTTGATATTGGTTTGTTTTGACCATAAAGAGTGAATATTCGTTTTCAATCCGTTGCGTTTCGTGGGGTTATTGCGCCTCATGGCGTATTTAGGCTATTTTACATAGCCTAAATACACTCTCGCCAAATTATGTTGACTTGTCAGTGCTTCATTTATGAAATAACCTACAGAAGGTCGTATTGTATCCTTTAATTAATCAAACGAGGCCCACGTGATGTGACCACGTCAAATGTTTTTTACGAACAGATAGCCTAGTTAGGATCAGTAAATGTTTCATTTAGATGATCAACGTGTGTGTGTGTGTGTGTGTGTGTGTGTGTGTGTGTGTGTGTGTGTGTGTGTGTGTGTGTGTGTGTGTGTGTGTGTGTGTGTGTGTGTGTGTGTGTGTGTGTGTGTGTGTGTGTGTTTGCGTGTGCGTGTTCGTGCGTCTGGGCAACTTTTCCCAGGGGAGCTGCTTATCAAAGAATTATTGCCAACCTCACCTTGAAAATGAAGTTAATGAATGGGAAAATGTAAGTTAATGAATGCAGAGATATACAGGGCTAGACAAGAAAGTAAGAAAGAAAGACGAATAGCTTACATTTCCAATAAATAGGCCTACTCCAACGGTTTCTGAATATCTGTTATTGTCGGAGAGATTACTGGATAGTTATTTTTCTATCGACTGGTCTCTTGATGAAGCATATGTTGATAGATGATAGGATAGTTTTTCCGTAATGTAGCTCTATAGGTCCATACACCTATCTGGTGTTTTCTACCAAGATAAGTGAGGAAATACATTGCTTAGCCATAGGCCTATTCGTTGATTTGGCGTGATCGATTTATTGTCTTTCTTGCAGCCTCACATACAGGATCAGATCGCTGGAATGTTCTTCGTGGTTAACGTTTTAAAATCATTAATTGTAGGGTTATCTTTTTTGAGAAGTGAGGTCTAACACAAAACAGCTGATGACATCTACTGTATCTGTAGGAAAAATATGCTCCAACTACCGGGAAGATACGCTCGTACGTTTCACTTACGAATAGCTCAACGGTTGGTTGGATGGATCGCTTGCAGTCGGATTTGAATCAAAAAATGATACTGATTGTTAAACGTATCGCTATTGTCTGCCTTTTGGGTCCTGTGTCTAGTAGGCTACAGTCAAAGTCAGCGCCGAATGAGACAGCCATTTTCTCCTCCCGCTTCATCACCGAATGCGATGGGGCTTGAGGAAATGGGCGCGTTATCACATAACGCGGTAGATTTGGAATGAGCAGCCTACACGGCTGCTCAGTGCTCGCACAAGGTGTTTGAACACTCAAACACCTTAAAGAGTGAAGAACTATCCTAATAATCTCCACAAATCAAGTCAAAGGCCGAACCCCAGTGCGGCAAATTTTGCGCTAACAGCTAAACAACACCTTAAAAATTATAGGCCTAAAAATAGACAGTCAATGCAAGAGGTTTAGCATATGTAGGCCTTGGCGCTATATAGTCCTATTTCACTTTATATTTAAATAGACACTGAATGGACAGCTCACCTAACCAATGTAATTAATCAATTGGCCTGCTTTTCGTTACAGCTAAGATTTTCTTGTGGAAATGATAACCCAATTTAGTACAGCACAATTCTCTTGGATAGGTTTTAAACTATATATAGGCCCTAATTCTATAAAATAGCAGAATATAATATAACAATAAAGAAAGAACCGAACCGAACAGGACATAACAGCATATTGTTTTACATATAGCCTTTAGTGTCACCGTGAGGGAACTTCAGTCGACCCCTAATGTCATTGGCTCTAAAAACGATTTCTCAAAACGTAATAAGCATATAAGTAGGCTAACTAGAAACACAAATAGTTCCTTTTTTGTTTCGCGCAAGAGGACGAGGGTAAAGGCAGAAGAGATGGAAATTCAAAACGTAGCGCGAATAGCTTAATTATGACAATACAAGAACAAAGTGAGACAGACTGTCACATTCACAAATGCGTTCAGATGAGATTATATTGATATGTAGCCCAAATGGTTAACAACATGTAGGCCAACATCGATAAAGTGTATAGGCCTACATTTAACCAGGTAATGCCTTTTCAAACAAAATGTCTAATTTATGTAATGAAATGGGATTGGGTTGATGATGTAGGCTATAGGCCTATTGGCCTGCTAAATCAATGTGATCGAAAAAGTATAACCGCACTGCTCGGCACGTTTTTGATAAATTATAAGTATAAAGCAAACTCGTCACTACGTCCGGATAAATATTGGCCATAGGCTATATATTTAGTAGGATTTAAGTGCCTGGGAAACAGCCCGATTTCGTTGGGAATTTTAACAATATTGCTGCTCAGTGCTCGCACAAGCAATGGGCAAGCAGGCCTATTTGTAGTAGCCCGACAATGTGCACGTTGTGCCGTGCGCGATCATTTAGTTCACGTGCTGCGCCCCTTTAGTAGAATGTAGTGAAATATCTGAGGGCGCGCGGAGCTGCCTGCAGTTGCCCAGAGACACGCGAGCCAATAACAGAGAGGCTCGCCCTGCCTGGCGCCATCGCGAAGCTGCTCTCGGGCTTACAAAGCAAATTGTATAGCCGATAGACAACTAAAGCGATTACGAGCCATTTAGTATCTCTAGTATGATCACACATGACAGATATCTATGTGTAACATCAAGCTTTTTACTCCTAGCAACCAGGCGCGTCGTTAGCAATTGAAAACATCCGGGGCTTTAGCCCGGGGGGGAGCACCGTCCTGACTCCTGCTGCTACGGTATCTTAATTAATTAAATAATTAATTAATTAATTAATGTATCGATTAATTAATTAAGGGCGCCCCCAACACATAGGTCGCCTATGCCGAGCGCCAGGGCAAAAATAAGACATTAGAATAGCTATAGATATAGCCTGCGTGCACCTACCCGATGTCAAGAAGCCATCGCTGCTCCGACGGACCTTTCTCCCCCATTCAGGCAACGGCAAGTAAGTAGTGGTCTGCTTCATGTTTCATTTTTAAGTTATTACTTATTGTCAGTGTAGGTTTAATGTTACAGATAAAAACATGCTTTATATTTAGTCAGCATTTCAGAGTTCTAATGTTTTCCCGGAATATGCATTCCTAAACTGTTCCTAAACGCGTCAAGTTCTCTTTAAGATCGCATGAGATGATATGTGCTATCGCGCGACCTGTAACCAGGAAGTAAACACTCACTTGCATGAAATGATATGCGCTATCGCGCGACGTGTAACCAGGATGTAGATTTAAATAATGAAAAAATAATCTTCCCAGACTGTTTCTGTTACTTGCTTATGCTGTATGCACGTTGTTTTTATCTCCATATAAATCTGAACTGTACATGAATCTGTTAATGAAGTCTCATTTCGACTCCTTCCTCCACTTCACTATTCATGTTCTGTTGCTTGCCGTTAACTACAGCCGCCCTTCCTGGGTAACGCCACCACCAATCCCTGGTCATCCATTGAAGCCATCTCTCTCACTCTGCACAGTCACACTGTTGCCGCTTCATTCTCATTGTCTCATAAACTCATTATTATGGCTGCTGTGGATGCTTTAAAAAATAAACATTTTTCTCTTAGGTAAAATCAAACCAGTGGGATGTTAGATTGAAAACCTCCAAAGCAATGTATTAAAAATTGAAAGACAGTCCTATGTGAAGTTTCTTTTTTGGGGATTTTCAAAATGAGGTACCAGAATGGATTGTCAACCCACTGTTTGTCAACCCTCTCCGATTATTACTATGAGTAGTAGTATTGCATGCATACAGTACTCACATCAGCGCCACAGTAAGCCTATAGAGGCTGCAACCATTTGCTTCTCAGAAGATTGTAGTGTTTTAGAATGAACAACCACTAGAGAGACAAGACAAGACTAATTTTGATTGACAAGTTGGCTAGATTTATATATGTAGGCCTATTTATATTATTTTTTTATTTATAAGAATGAAAGAAATTGTGTAATGAAAGAATAAAACGATGCATTTTTGTATGAATAACATCTTGCTCCCGCGGCCAGTGCCAGCACCGGCATTGCAAGGGGAGGGATATTACGTACATTTGCAGGAGGCGGGATAAGTGTGGCCGCTGTCAATCAGGTTTGTTTTGGTTTGACGCAGACAGCATGGAGGCAGAACAGACCGCAGAAGTCAACGCGATCGTCTTCAATGTTGCTGCAACGATGCAGCATATATTCAGAAGAGCAGCCAGTACTTACGTGTATGAAAGCAGCTATATATATGTATATATATACATAATTTTTTTTTTTTTTTTTTTTTTTACGGCTGAGATCCGGGGCTGATCCCAAAAGATCCGGGGCTATAGCCCCGAATGCCCAGGTCTAACGACGCGCCTGCTAGCAACCCCGACAGGAAATGTCGATCTCGAGCTCTGACTGTATCAAAATGGAGGTTGATATTTCGGCTGCAACCACAACGCATCTTTTGTTCGTGGCACGCCCGCTGTTGACTACGTATTTATGCGTAGGCCCACGTAAATTATTAGAAATTTCGATATTTGGCAAAGTATACCAGTATAGACAATACTCTCCGGCATAGGCTATCATTGTCCGTTGAACTCTCATTTAAAACGTGATCAGATATAAAGCATTGCTACTTGCGTTCTAGTTGCCTAGAGCAACTAATTTCCATTCTTGCCTATTCTCTAGCCTATGTCATTTTATAAATGTATAGCGATACAATTAGGCTGCTTATCAATTTAGGACTGATGAATAGGCTACTAGGCCCATAGCATATCAATAACCGAACATGAACGGAAAAAAACTATAGGCCCTAATGTTTATTTACGATTAGGCTATAATCTGTTTTTGCATTATCAACTTTAATTATGATAATTCACGATGATGATGATAATAAACATAATTATTAATAATATTATCATCATCATTATAATTATTTTTATTATTTTTTCCATTATTATTATCGTTACTATTATCCTATAGGCAAATCATCTAGGCCTATACGACTCCGTTTTATAATAGGCCTATAGGCTAGTTCTTTATTTAATCTATTTTAGCCTACTACAAAAAACCTTTAGAGAGCAAACTACCAACGATCAATTTTGTCACTACGTTAGTTTAATAATCAGGCAATCAGCCGAACAATATTGGCCGAAGTCTAATTAAGGGCGATTATGGCAAGATACAGTAGGCCTAGCCTACAGGGGCAGACAACATGTTTCTTACATAGACAAAACTACAGAAGACTGTTACCTCTAGCCTACTACTAGGCATACTACTCATACCACTTCTAATTATATTGATAATAATAATATTAATGATTAACCATCAATGACCACATTACGAAAATCAAGAAATTGGTTATGTCGGAATACTATTTCGGTTCCGCAATACAAGAAATTCAAACGAGGAATATAGAGATGTTTCAGTTTCATTCATGACCTTAATAATAATAATAATGATAATAATAATGATAATAATAATACCAATAAGAATACTAGTAGGCTACTAATTATAGGTTACTACTACTATTATGCCTACATTATATATATATATATATATATATATATATATATATATATATATATATATATATATATATATATATATATATAATTCAATATTTCTTTATAATTATTAAACATAGGCTACTTTTTTAGTATTTTGAATTTCATTTTTCAGATTTCCTTAGGCTGGTGAAAGGACGAATTTCAGAGACGGGGAAAAAAATAATTCAAATGAAAGGTCATCAACACATTAAGCCGTTGAAACACAAATATATTAACATTTCAAATAAATAGACGGACTTATTAGATGTGAAGGGAAAGTTGTTCAAAGAGGTCAGTTTGGCAGGATCGACTTAACATCTAATTCGAATAAAAAGAACAGGTGTTGGTTGCTTATTCACGTTGCGCTCGGATTTCATACTAAATCGATGTCCATCTCCTAACCGAGAGATGGACATCTCGATGAATGCAATTGTTGAGCGGTTAACATTAAGGACAGACAACACACAGGCTATAGGCTATGTATATTCTGGACTTTGTCAATATTCCTAACCCCTGTATAAGGCTTTTCTCTCTGTCCATAGAACAGACTAGGTTTATTAAAGGTGCGTTATTATACGACTACGCTTAGCCTGTAATTGAAAAGCCATTCTACTCCTTGAGCTATTGGCCAATTTAATTAAACCTTCTAGTCTTTCTAAAGTCTACCTTTCTAACAACTGAAATAGGCCTACTAAAATAGTGGCGTGTATTCATGTGCCAATGTGATAATGTAAAAATAAATTAAAAAAAAGCCTTTACGAACAGATTTTCAATCAATGTGCTATACTATACTGCGCCAGCAACTTATTACAACAACCATGAACAGCCTTCTGGGAAACACTATTTTTTTCTGAATTTTCCAATTCAGACTATAGCCTTCTTACTTTCAATAAACACAGGCATTCTATCATCACCTTTGAGCTGGCTACGCATTTCTTTTTCTGCGAGGTTGACCACCGTATGTTTTAAAGGTGCTGCACTTTAAGGTTATTTCTCTCTGCTACAGACATTCCTGTACATGCGCCAGAGCCCAGCCGGACTCCTCCCCCCGCACAGCGACTTCATAGCACGTAGCAACAGCTGAGCCAATGTACTCACACACCAGGCTCGCTCCTACTGACTGCGGTGCCTGGCAACAGAAAAAGACGTGATGACGTCTCACACAGATTGCGTATTATGGGATGTGCGGAATTAAACATCGAAGAGCGGACACCAGAGAGAGGGGGATATTGCTGGAAAAATAAACAAGGGTTCACAAGGTCTAAAACCAATGGAGCTGTCTGCTGTTGGCGAAAGCGTGTTCGCCGCCGAGTCCATCACGAAACGGCGTATCAGACGGGTAAAACGCTATTCGCCTGCATATGCACTACGTCCACTACGTTCACACGGGCTTTTATTTCCTCTTTGTTGTGCAAGCAGTTGTTTGTGCAGCAGCAATGTCAGTGGATCGCGTGTGCATTTGAATAACCAGTCCACTGATCCTTTCGCAGGGTCGCTGGGAATATCTGGTGAAATGGAAGGGTTGGTCTCAAAAGTGAGTACAGGGCAGGCTACAGGCTACAGACAGCGGAGCTGCCTGGTCGATCCGACAACTGCAGCGTCTAGGACTGTAGCTTATTCTTTTTTACGTATAGTTGTTAATCCGCTTCGCTGTTTAACATTGCCTAGTGTTTAGACACGTGTGTTGTGTTGTGTGCGACGCCGTTGACGGTGGATGCTAGCTGTTTAGCCCATTTTGGATAGAGCCTCTATCAAATCCACACTAGCAATAGCAATCATGGCTAAGTTTACACGCACTACCGTGTCCGCTACGTTGTGGCATAATAACCATGGTGTTTGCTGCATGTCTGTGTAATGACGAGCTCAGCACGTCTCTGGCGGGGGGTTAATGGGTGATTGTGATGTGTGGTTATTGTTTTGAACAGGTACAGCACTTGGGAACCCGAGGAAAACATTCTGGACGCACGCCTCTTCGCAGCCTTCGAGGAGAGGTGAGGTTTGACAGCACCAGACTACTAGGCCGCTCGGGCGAATTCACATTTAATAACATGATTTATATAACGTATCCTCTCCTCATTAGGGAACGGGAAAGAGAACTATTTGGGCCAAAGAAGAGAGGCCCCAAACCGGAGAATTTTCTATTGAAGGTGAGTGGATGTTAATGACAGCCTTTGACAGCTCTTATAGCTAATTGCCCAAAACATGCCATAGGCTATATATCTAAGCCTATAACGGGAGCGATTCTTGCACTGAAATGTCTAGGCGTATTTGACGATGAGGTGCATAATTATGTTTTTTCGTTGTCATAAAGCGTTTTACTTTTAGACTTGATTTGGGAAGCGAACCAGTTTGAACCCTTTCACCAAAAGCATATTTGTCAACCTATTGCCGTTTTCCCTAACCGTTAAAGCGCTAACCAAAATTATATATGTTTCAGTCTTCAAACAATTAGGACTACATGTCTATTGCACTGTCGGACCAATGATTACATTAGCAGATTTCCTTTTTTGTCTCCAGGCTAAAGCCAAAATTAAGCCGTATGAATTCAGGAGAGAGCCGTACAGGGGGATTCAAGTGTCCTATCCCGTTCCAGAGCCAGTCATAACACCGCGAGCTCGCGAGGGTCTGAGGGCTGTCGTCCCCACAATATTTCCACCGAGCACCGTCAATAGAGGGGAGAGTGTAGGCCTACACCACACGCCGCACGAGCCAGAGAAGAGGTCCAGGCACCTCCAACCACTGCTTCCGTTCACAGGAGGGCCGGAATTGGCCCATGTCCCTAAAAAAAGAGGTCGTAAACCCAAGAAGAAGGTGCAGAGCGGCGAAGACCTCGAGGCGCCTGTAGAATCTGCCAAGCGGTGCAGGTTGGAGGAGCAGGGGTTCCACGGCCTGTCTATTCCGCCGAGAGATCTCAATCACCGCAGAAAGGCGCCCGATAACGGCCTTCTGCAGTTGACGAGGAAGTTTCAAGAAAAAACGACTATTACGCCGAGGTCAGCACTTGTGCAAAAACAAGCGGTAGGCCTCAATAGAGGATTATTAATCCCAGAGTTCGGAGATCAGCACAAGGCCAACCATGGAAGCCAGGGCGCTAGTGACTCAAGCAGGACACATTTTCCTCAGTCCAAAATGAAGCACTTGGTTAAAACGCGCAACCACCGGTCTCTGGAGTTTTCATTGGCCAGGGAAAGAAGTCCCGTCCCTGTTAAACCGCCGGAGTCTCGCGAGGGAAAATCCGTCGAACTTTGGGGTCCGTGGATCACCAAGTTCGACAACGTGATAGTGACAGACGTCACCACAAACCTATTGACAGTCACCATCAAAGAGAGCGCTACTGACAAAGGCTTTTTCAAAAATAGAAGATGAACTGTTTTGTTATCTGGGTCCACATGTAGTAGCCTAGGCCTAGTAGGCTCATAAACATTTATTTGAGAAGATATAAATTCTACTCTATCAATATATTTTTCTATGTAGCCTACCCTAACTTGTATAGCCTACACATTAAATATTTAATACCTTGCCTAATAAAAGGACAATTTGTATTCATTGAATGTAACGTGTGCTCTGTTTTTCATTTTCAAAATGTAGACTATTTATATGTGCCATATGCTGTTTTTCTAAAGGAAAATGCACAATATGGTGGCATAGTCCTGCACCGACACGGTGTACAACCGACATGGTGTAGGACTGCCTCAGGATTATGAAAAAATCTAATACATAGAATAGGATAAACATGTCTCCTAATCCACCCGATGTTCGGTCATTTTAAATCAATGCTATACGCTACGGTATTAGTTAAACATTGAATTGTTTCGTGTGTGCCAAATTAAGGCATGTGTTTTGCTATCCAAAAATGATAATGATTATAACAAATATTATATATCAATTATAACTGATTGTAAGGTACATTTTGGAGACGTAGACCTATTCTAAAAAACGTCGATCAATTTGGGGTCAATGAAACATGGCTTTCTCCAATTCATACTTTGACTAGAACTCGCGGCAGCTTTTTGCCTAATTTTGCAGGTCGGCCAATATAATTAAATGTATTGATCCCAGAATAAATAGAATGTTACCTGTTAATTTCGTTTTATTGAGGTGATATTCATTCTTAAACGTTTTAGGCATGTAAGTCACAGAGGACAAGCTGTCAGTCAAACAATGAAGGAGTCCTCATACACTATAAACCGAAAACCAGGAGCTATTTCTCTTGGAGAAAAAAATGTTGCGGACTAGTGATAAAAGAGGCAGTTGTGAATATATATATAAAAAATGCGGTATTTAGCCTAAACCTTCCCTTTGAGTCGATACTTTTAGGGTAAATGTTTTATCATAATATATTTAAATGGTTAAATCGAACTAGTGCGTTAGGGCCATATGGTAAGTGTTTCAACTCAAGTTTGGACCCATCAAACTCCCTTTATATTACTTTGTTCATTCTTTCTAAAACTGTGTAATGACCATGTCAAAAAATATCTGGCTCTGCAATCTTAACCTCCGCGAAGCAATAGTTTCCCCAGACAGGTAAAGAATCTCACCGAGTTCCTGGTTTATTTGATAAATATTTTCCCGCGTTCTTTGATGTTTTTACAGTTAATTATGCCTGAGGTCAACCAGGCATATAGGTCTTACTTCTTAACCTAGATGTTTAGGCCTATTGCACGGATTAAAATATTTTTATATTTTTACACAAGTCTATAGTTAGTTTTTTAATACAGTTGGCCTAAGTTTTGCAGGTGATTCATGGAGATAAACCAATGCAGTCTAGTCCAATGAAAGGTAGGGATGGTCTATAGCTGGCCTTTGATATTTTGTAGCCACACATCTGACTAGCTAATGGCCAAAGCAAATACGAACGATGTAAATATTGCTGTATGACAAGGATATGTTTAAATGTAGTACCTAAGCTCCGGTAGATAAGGGATAAGGGATTTATGTCGAGGGCCACTGAAGGACTGTTTCATTTCATGGACAAAGACTCCATTCATAGGCCCCCCTCGCGATGGGAAGAATGGTGGTGACACGTGATTCCACAGTTGAGCGACTATACGGAGGCGGCATAGTCAACGTTTTAAAATGCAAGCCATATCTCCTGGACTATTTATAGAGACGTGGCCAAGTAAGTTTAAGTTTGTGCCACATTAGCTGCACATTTGCCATGTTCAAGATGTATTATCCACCTGAGCAAACATCTGTCTGACTTCTCCTCGTGTGTGAGATAGCCTGCATAACTTCCACCTGAAAACTCGTAGAAACAGATTAATTTGCCCATGAGACCGCCAATATGGCCGGGGGCTGCTGCAAATTAATTTACAACATTAAATGTTTTTCCTGCCTTTCAACGAGACAAGAAATACAATGGGCACCACATCGTCGGGAACATCGTCACCACCAGAGGTCGCCACAAACCAAACAATGAATTGTATTGGAACATTTTAAATAAGAGGGTCAGTAGGCCTATTATATTTTGTAATAATATCTAATAGGCCTACTGAAAGATTAGTAGACCTATGCCTAGACGTGAGAGTTGACCCCCTGGTTTTATTTGCATCTGGCATCCACTTCTGCAAAACTGTTTTAAGAGAATATCATTTATAAACCAACATTTAATAATAAGATAAACATTTTGAGATGGGCCGTCCCGTTATAGGGCTATCTATTGCAGGCGCTCATGTAGAAGAACGTTTAGGCCTTATGTTAAATTAATCATTGTTGTGGTTTAAAAGTTATACACCCCTTTTTTGGTTTAACCATCAATCACTGGTGGACAGCCTCTTCTACAGACTAACCAATCACAAGCAAATTGCCTCCTAAAATCTCGTAGGGTCTGCCGTTCTGCACAATGAGTGGTAGGCTACGGACGGTAAAGAGGCCTTTCAAATAACACAAGAGAGAGGGGGAGAGGGTGTGCCTTATAGTCGAGTCCCACGACACCCACTATTCAGTCAGCTTCTGCTCGAGTTTCTACTTGTTGCAAACGAAGTTGTATTTCCCAAGTCATGTATTTAACCTTTCTTCGAGTCTATTTTGTAGTTATGTCTTTTGGTTGAGATGTCGTCAAGAGAGAGTAGGCCTATATTTACTTTAATACTGGGTCTTCATTTGTGGCATTTTGCCGCCGGTTCGTGCGATTGGTCTGGAAGGTAAGAATAAATTATTTCAAAAAATTGGTTATTAAGAAAAAGTATGATTATTTTGCTTCCAAAAAGCAAATCATTGCTTTG
The DNA here is from genome assembly GCF_902167405.1 of Gadus morhua. Classification (NCBI taxonomy): domain Eukaryota; kingdom Metazoa; phylum Chordata; class Actinopteri; order Gadiformes; family Gadidae; genus Gadus; species Gadus morhua. The sequence continues at coordinate 15,718,636 of NC_044049.1, read as the reverse complement.
GCAAGACAAAGGCTTATGTGCATGGATTGCATAGGTCTGTGCAACGATTAGGGGATTGTCCTAATTGAATATCCGTTAAAACATTCATGCTATGGGTTTGTCATTCAAATTCCATACTCTGTTAAAGGATAGGCCTAGAAATAAACCTGATCTCAAATAGACCCATAACACTTAGGCGCTTTCTGCGTTTCCTAGCGATCTGACCCGAGATAACGACTCCAGAACCGTGCTTCAAGTTCGGTTGCGCTGCACCGAGGGCTCCGTGGCTTGGGTTTACCCGGGCCAGGCCCTACGGGTGGTTCTGGAGCCCAACCTATCCTACGCCAACCACACCACCGTCTGCATCAAACCCTTTCGGGGTTTTCGCCAAGCAAGCGTGTACGTCGAGCGTGCCGGAGTGCTGGAGCTGCTGATCACGGACGCAGGACGCCCGGAGCAGGTGTTCTGTTATCGGGCAGATGGATCGCAGCAACCCGCCATATACATCCAGGTCCATCCGCAGAGGAACCTCAGGCGACGCACGGAAGGCTTCAGATACGAGCTGATCTGGAATAAGAATATGTCTCCGATCCTAAGCCAGAATGCGAAGCAAAGTAAGTAAACCCTACATGGATTTTTTTGTGTCATTTAAAAAATAGCCCCAAAAAGAATATTTTTTGGAACAATCCTCATTTCTTAAATAATCATTCCGTTGTTAAGATGACAGAATAATTATCTTCACAATTGAATGAAACATTGCGAGAAGTTAATATTTTTTTAATGATTTCTGTGGTGTACAGAAACCATTAAAACTGATCCGTAGATCTTCTGATCCAATCTCGGTTAAACTTCAGCAGATAATGGCCGACCTTGTTAGGAGTCATCACCATGACTTCACGCAGAGCAGACTATTTGAATATGGTGATCAGGGACCAGAGTTCCCATGCTTGCAAAGACCACTGCCCATTGCCAAACCACAGAGGCCCTCAATGGCAAATATTTAACAGATTCTCCAAATTCCCCATCATTGTTTATGCGTGCTGGCATTTAAGCTCTCTTGCATGTCTCTGCTCAGTGATTACAGCCAGATGCCCTCTTCCACTTAGTTTTCCGTCTGTCTGGTCGATTCTCGGCATTGACAGAGTGACAGGGTAGAATATGACTAATTGACCTTCACATTCTCCACTCTCGCTATCCAATTATTTTCATGCTAGACTGTTCGTAGAGCAGTGAGCAGGACAAACTCATTCCTTCGTGTCTGACCCTTGGTTGCTTTCCACATTTCCACATTTGCAGATGAAGGAGACACAGGTATTTGAGTGAGCTGGAGTCCTCTCACTGTCTGTGTGACGATCGGTCTGCTATAGATTTGATAATGTTGTACCAAACCCTGTTTGTTTTATCTTGTTGATTATTTTCCGCCTCCAACAGACTCATGCCAGCCTTGCAATGACACAGAGCTCTTAATGGCCATCTGCAACGGTGACTTTGGTGGGTATATATTCAACCAAGACACAATACTTCACCCTATCTATCTTCAATATCCATAGTCCTCCGATATAAGCACTAATGCAACCTTATTTTCTTCCTTTTAAATGCATGATGGGAGTTGCGGTTACATACACACACATCAATTCAAACCCCAGAATTTGTTGGGGGTTTGAACACCTTTAAATGCTGATTAATACCCCTTTAAGACTATCAATGAGCTATCCAAAACATAACTTAATATAAATAAGCAGTTAGTTACAATAAGATACTCAGTGGGTAGTATGGATCCCGCGTAAGTTGTATGGCTCCCTTGTTTGTTGTCTTTTAGAAGTGAATGTTTATGCGCCTCTGTTCTTTGGTTCTTTCCAGTGATTCGGGGCTTCATCAAAAGTGTGTCCCATGACCCGGAGCGGCAGACGTCATCGGTGGAGGTGTCAGGGGGAAGAGTCTACAGGCAGCGTAGTGGCGTCTTTATTCAGGAAGCGGTCGCCCCCACCGTCGTGGGGGGATCCACATCCCCTGGCGCCACCTGGTGTGGGCGGGTCCGCGTGCCACTGCAGTGCCATGTGAAGACGGGTGCAGGAGAGTTCTTGTTCACGGGATCGGAACACTTTGGGGAAGCCTGGTTGGGCTGTGCGCCGCGGTACAACGACTTCCTGTCCCTGTATCGGGCGGCCTGGGAGGCACGGCGACATTTCTGTGACTTCCCGTTGGACTGAGTTTGGTTGTTAAGGTGGTTGTCTGCATCTGGGCGCTTTAGTTTCTGTTTAAGTCGAAACAATCAACCAGTATTTACTGGTTAAGGCGTTCAAATGGAAATACACTAGATCTCAGACAGAGGAATGGGTGGGGTGGACTTTTGTTTTTATTATTAAACAACTCCATAATGGTTCTTTCTTTGGATTAAGGGTGGAGCGGGGGTAGGGGGGGGGGGGGGGATTCTTGAGGTTGTTTCCATGGTAACGGTCACCATTATAGTGTCAGGGTTGCCGTGGTGTTGTCCTCACTGGCAGAGATTAAGCAGTCGGAGGCTCCACTGAGGACTCGTTACAGAGACATGACACTTGGCCCAGCTGAACTTAAATCTGTGTTTGTCCTGGAAAAACTAACTGCCAGTGTCTCTAAACTCAGAACTCTGAAAGGCTGGATTTAAGCGTGCCAATGATTTAAACTTCAATATAAGTTTCTAAGTTGTTATTTCTTATTTTCACTGGGGCTTTTTTCAGCTGTGATTCTAATTCTGTATATTTATGTCAGTTTGGATTTATATTGTGGTAATTGTATGATGTCTGATGTCAGTGCTGCTACAGGGGAGGAATAATGTTTACATTGTAGGATTGTCAAAGTTTGTAATACAAAGACATTGCGTTGGTTTCTGTAGAGTGATGATGATGATTTTGTCCAGGGATGAAAAAAATGACAAGAGCCCTTGCCATGGATCGTCACAATGATATAAACATAGGCACATTCAACCAAAAAGTCATGGATTGTTTTTTCTACTTTAAAAATAATATTATATATTCTGCGTCCTAAAGATTGTGTCCTTAAGACACATTTTGGTATTGGTTCAATTAATTATTTCTGCTGATTAGCTAAACAGTATACCAGCTCATCAATTTTAAAATGGTTGATTCAAGGATTTATATGTTATCAGTCCCAATGCAGAAATTCATTAAAGACCATTGAAAATCTAATTTCATTCATCTTTTTTTTCTTTTTTTACCGAAGCAAGAAATCCAGCCGTTCAATTAATGTGTAATTGAGTGTTTAGAATTGAAGACGAGCTCATGAACAGTGGATAAAAATCTGACTTTCATGAGACTCGACCCCCGCCCGCCCCCTCGCCAGTCAATCCCCTAGGAACTGAATGCCTTGTGTGGCTGCTCCCCCCCTACACACACACACACACACACACACACACACACACACACACACACACACACACACACACACACACACACACACACAGCTCTATATAATAGTTTATAATCGCTGCTTTATGAAGACAATGAGCTTCCGGAACAGAAGCAAACTAGACAGCCCTTCTCTGTATCTTACTCCTCCCAAGCAGGCCATGTAATAACAATATCGATGACATCATTTATTTACGTGATGTGCCTATAATCAGCAGAGACCATAGCACTAAGTAAACTGAACCAAACTCTTTTCTTCTGGGGTTGTGTGGCTCAGAATCACAACCAAAATGTAATTTGAATAGTTGAATAGACAGATGCGGGGCCCCACCTTAAAAGTCCAGGGTCCCTCCCCTTTGCCCTCCCCCAGAAGAAAGGAACAATTAAAGGATGCTTAAAGCCACTGCTTTCTTAGCCCCTGCTAACTCTTCTCCTTGGCTGAGCAGCTCTCACAAATTGGAGTGTTGAACTTTTTATTGGAGCTAAATGGCCGCCAATGAAAGTGTTAATGTCTTGGCGGTGTATGGGGCCCCCAACAATGGGCCCTGCGGTGACAAGGCCTCAAGCAGACATAATGACCATTGTCACAGCTGCTGTCATCTCCAAACCATCAGGGGTCATGGACCCGACGAGCCGGAGCTCCCATCAAGGCTCAGCAGTCATACCATTCCCCCTATTCGTCTGTCTGTCTCTCTCTCGCTCTCTCTCTTTCTATCCATAATCATTATCTCTTGCTTCTCAACATATTCCTGCTGTTGTTTATTTTCTTAATTTATTTTCCCTCCAGGGTTAATTAAGTTATCTTGGCTCTTATATATTTTGTTGTCAAATTCTACATATACTATATATTATGCACAATAAACACATTTCTCTTTTCAAGTTTTAGAGGTATATCAGAAATGTATGCAAGTCTCACGTTTCATCCCATCCCAGTTCTCTCTTTTCTAATAAAGGATAAGAAAGTGATAAAATAGACATCACTAAAGGGAAACAGATGAAAACACTGCTGTTGGGGAAGGGAAACCAATCAACAAAATTATCCTGAACAATTCCAACCGATATCCGGCCACATGCATTGAAAGACATAAACTGAATGGATGAACTAAATTAAATCCTTTCTCAGGATCAATCCCGCCCTCGGTAGAGGAGGGTGTAATTTTATTCTATATTATTCTATATTATACTGGAAAGCTCTTCAAAGCCTCCAAGCTACTCTCTATAGTCTGGGAACGCAGCCGGCTCTTATGGGGAATCTGCTCCGCCAGCATTCAACTTGGAGCCCCCTTGGACGGCACACTAGCAGGAGTCCAACCCGGTCTCTGAGAGGGGCCGGGGGGTAATTGGTTTATCCCAGTGCCTGGGCCTGCTTCTCCATGTGGGCCACTGCTGTGTGGAGGTCTGGGGGTACAATATACAAACAGCATGATGCCCTCTGGGACTGCCTGGGCATTCTCAGCCTTTATGAATGTGGACCCAGACTGGGTTAGCAGCAGGGGCACACCGCCTGGAGACTCAGGAGCAGAGGCTTCATTGGTTGAAAGGAAACACCATTTGGGGCCTTTTCTCCGGGGAACTTGGGTTTGTGTTGTTGAATATCGGTTGCATGGTGATTCGATTTGCCGAGCGACGAGGGATTTTAACTTTGAAACCTTTTTCTTTTTTGAAACCGTCTTTTATTCATACGACAAGACAAATACGTTTGTTTGCACTTCTTTTGCTGACAATAAATCCACCTACACGTCATGATGTCATCACTTCATAATAATGCATGTTTCTCTGTCTCCCAGCAGAAGCCTGATCACAAAAGACTGCATTTGCAACAAGCAACACGCATACAGATTCACACACTCAGACACACACATTCAGACACACACACACACACACACACACACACACACACACACGCACGCACACACGCACGCACGCACGCACGCACACACACACACACACACACACACACACACATACACACACACACACACACACACACACACACACACACACACGTACGCACACACACACACACACACACACACACACACATTGTATTGTACAGTCTCTGAAAACTGTAAACAACAGATATTTGCATGAAAACGTTATGTCATATATTATTTAACACCTAGACCCATATATGCTCTATTATCTTTTTAGAATATATATTTATCATCGCTCATTCAATGTACATAGTGCTATACATATGTGATAATGTGCAGAGGCGATGTTCTCATGATGGTGTGCTGTGCTTTAACCTACGGGACCAAGGGGGTGGCGACCACCCCCCTCCGAAGAGACCAACACCCAGTGGTACGACCAGTAGTCGCTTACCAGAGCTGGGACAAAGGCTCTCGCCACGTTCAGACAGGTACCCGATACACCGCCGCTGAACATACAATCATAGAGTCAAACAATAATAGCAATACAAAAATAAAAGAAGAATACTAATAAGACGTTTGCGAAATTTAGTGTGTACCACTAAGGCCCAGCCTGCGTTGGAGAGAGGCCGCGGTTCTGAAAGGCAACTTCAAACAAATGCGTCCAATTTAAACTTTTCAGATATAGACTTGAAATTTGGCATTGGTATACTATGGAATCTACTCTTAGTAGCCATATTTGACCGCCTAGGCTACAGGGTTTTGACGTAACGTTGTACCTGTTTAAAATCGGAGATATGTATATATTTCACTTTAAAATGTGTATCTCTGCCGTCTTTGGCCGTACTGCTATGAATTTATCACCATATTGTCCCACAGTCACCTGGTACAGGTGTGCCAAGTTTGCAGCTTTTACCACCTCCAGCACCAAATCAGTTTGAGTCTTGACGTTTGGAGTTGTGGTCCTTGCATCCTATCCAAATGTTCTGACCATATGGGTTGTGACTTGAAGGTTTTTTAACATCACGAATGGTGCATGTGTGCTTACATGTTTCACACATATTGCACCTTCCTACTGGTAATGACAGCCTGTTGAATTCATAAACTTCCAGGCCTTATTAAAGTGCCACCCATGGCTTAATATGGCACATCCTTTGATTCCATTACTCATTTTACAAGTTAAAGGAGAAATCTGGTGTAAAATGGATCTGGGATATGTTTAGTATGATAACGAGTTGGAATGTTCGTTTGGGAGAAAAAAAGCGCGTATAGACGCATTCTTGAATTGGCTGTTTTTAGCCGATTCTACCAAAACTTGGAACGATGGGGGCATGTGTTATGGTAAAAACGAAATCGTTATTTTTTAACCACTTAAAAGGCTAGAAGTAGCCCGACAATTCTTTGGTAGTATAATAAGGGTCTTTGTTTAATAAAAAGAATGTTTCAATAAGTAGATTGGCAAACACAGAGCTTGTGCCATCCGTCATCAACACGCAAGCTCTGTGCTGAAAAAACAACACAACGTCAACACAGGACGTCCTCGTACCCGGAGTAGTGATGGCGACCAGGCAGGTCATGGCCTCTCCCCGAACAGGGCACCCACTAGCTGCTCCTCAGACTGCAGCAGGGTGAAAGCGCGCCCTAGGCCTTGCCATAGTTCTCCGCCGAGGTCATCGCCTCCGAAGCCAATGTAAGCCAATCAGTGACACCATGTGAAGAGGTCATTGAGAAGTCACAGAGATCAAATCATAAAGAACAACGGGTATATACATCGTTAACTACTCATTCATTGGGTGATTAGAAGTAAAGATGGAGAAGATAATACGGAATACTCTTTAACCCTAAACCCTAAAACGTTTATGGTTTGTAAACATGATGTGGCCGGAGCCATCCAAGACCTCCCCTTTGCTATGAAGCCCCTGGGACCCCTGGCTGAGCAGGTAGGGCGCCACCATGCACATCTCCACTGCCAGGGTAAAGGGGGGGGGGGGGGTGAAATGAGGGCCACTGACGGGAGAGAGAGTGCAAGGGAGGAGGAGAGAGAGAGAGAGAGAGAGAGAGAGAGAGAGAGAGAGAGAGAGAGAGAGAGAGAGAGAGAGAGAGAGAGAGAGAGAGAGAGAGAGAGAGAGAGAGAGAGAGAAATGGGGGGGGGGGGTAAGAGAAATTGTTATTCCTAATTTATTTTTATAATCAAAGTAATAATTGCAATAACTAAATAAAGACAATAGTATTATTATTTTTCTTATGTGTGAATTTAACTACTAAAGTCAGACAGTGACTCATGAAACCACGTTTTAGAGTAGGCCTATGTTATAATTTCTGCCTGAAGATTGACAGCTTGTAAATGCTCAACGACTGAGAGAAAAAAAAACGGAACCTCTGAAACAATGCAACAAAATCATTTAATCAGCTAATAACCTTAGTAGCCTATAGGAAAAAAGAGCTTGACTTAATAAAACCACAACATAAACCTTGCACCGCCATTCCGCGTGCTTATTTAAGTTACCGGTCAGTATCCCTTGGATTTCATCCATCTCTAACTTCTTCTCCTCCGCAATTGTAGACACAGAGTCTGGGAGAGCGAGATAGAGAGACAAAAGGGGATGAAGCCCATATAAGTATATGTGTCCAAATATCCTTGCTTCTGGGTTCCGTCACCTGACCTTTTCAGAATTCAAGGGTTTAAACTCACCAGATAAGGGTAGGTCAGGTTGGTTATGTGACCCGCAGGTCATCAGTTTTGTAAAAAAAAAGGGAGCAAAAATAGATGTAGGCCTAACAAACAGACAGACACCCCTGAACTTTACAGAGAGAGTTCAATCCATACAAGGATTACGGATTCAGAAATGGGATCACAATGGGCTGCTTCTGCTGATTATTGCTTCTTTGATTTTCCGACTTAGCTGAAAAAAATAAAATTAGCCAAAAAGATTTGCCTTTGAATAGCAATTATGGAGAACAAAAACCGAAGGTAAATTAAGTGATAGATATCAATGTACGATTGTGAAGCAAACAGCCACTAAGATGCTTTTAGATCCGGATCTTGCATACAAATATCCTGTGGAATATGATACCAATGTTTTGTGTCTGTCTTAATGTTTGCATAAGGAGTTCGACTTATCTTTCCATAGAGATAGAGCTTTATATATGTGTTCACGGGTGATAGTTAGAAAGATGCAATATAGGAAATGATTGACTAATCATTAATGCAGCCTAGCCTAGTAGGCC
>NC_044049.1:15627654-15705154 GCF_902167405.1 Gadus morhua | reverse complement strand
GGCGGCAGAGCAGGGGCCCAGGATATCAAACACTTTTTTTCGAAAAATGGTGAGAATCGTGTCATTTAAAAATCGAATCCCTTCAGTGTCATCAATTATCACTGGTCCGCATCATAGACTGCATATAAAAGTGTTGTAGGCCTACCTTCAACTGTCTTTGACTCTTTGGGTTAAAAAAAAATCCTTCAACTCAGTATCCGTCTAGTCCAAAAAATTATAATAATAAAAATCCCAGCTGCTTCTGCTGCTGCAGACGGTGTGCAGACTGGCTCGGAGTCGGCACCGCGTGCATCAACAGTCATTCAAAGCAGCGGTAGTAATCACACAACCGGACGGTGTAGAAAGTTCCATCAGTTAAAAATAGTAAATCCAGTTTTCAAATCCAAGTTAAAATTGGCAGGATATAGAGCTAGTTAGCTTGAAAAAAAGGTGCTAACAATGTCAAATGTGATGCGTTCAGGTCGGCTCGGTAATATGAATATTAGGCAAAGGTCTATAATAGGTCATCATGATGTGTTCTAATGTAAGAACAAAATGTTGTTTATTCAGCAATATAAAATAGATAGTAAATATGGAATTATGAGCTGTTTAACGTCCTATCTTGAGCTCTGATCATCTTATATGCAAATTAATTAAAGCAATAATATAATAATACAAGTTCTCTTTCAACAAAAAAGTAAAAAAGACTATTTAGAATTTTGGACAGTCTACACTGACTTTTAAATAGTTTAAAAATATTTTTTGCCTGGAAAAGTGAAGCTGTCCACCTAGAGCTAGGTACTAAGAAGCCCATTTATATTTTGTCCAATAATAAGTTAGTTCTGCAACAGTTTTTCCATGAAACATAACATTTAATGTTTACAATATATTTAATGGACCAATAAACCTTTATGACGCTCAGACGCTCAGACGCTCACCCCCAGCAGTCCAATGATGCCTTTGATGGTGAGTGAGGGATTAAGAGTCGACACTGGTTAGCTGTTTCTGTTTATTAGTGAACTGCTGTATCACTGGCAGTGACCAAGATATTAATCAACACCTTGACTATTTCAATTATATAATAGCAAAATATAGGCTACATTTTTTTATAACTCAATTTATGTCACTATTGCTGTTGACAGAGCCAGGCCCAAGTTCCCAAAGCAATGCTACTTAATATAGTGAAGGGAATTGTGAAGCAGATCAAAGCTGTTGCAGTCATGAAACTGCTGAAGACAGTCAGAGCACAGGAAGTACAGAAAGACAGGAAAGAGAGAACGAGGAGGAAGAATATTTAAAATGCGACCTAGGATTATGGCCAGAGAAGCTCACAGACCACGATCGTGGGATAATTGTCAAAAAGCTAGCCACAGCCACACAGAGAGATCTGAACTTGATAATGCCAAAGGATTCAGATGGAAAGAAATTTCCAGAGTATTTAGGGTATACAAAGTCAACAAATGGACGGGAAAAACAGAAGAGAGACTGGTTAATGTACAGTGAAAGTGCAAGAGCAATATACTGTGTGCCATGCATGTTATTTTCCTGTGATGGCCTAAAAAAAACATCAGCCAGTGCACTTAACACCAAAGAAGGGTACAAAATATCAGATCTCAAATGGCAGAGAATGTAGACCAAATTCCCTGACCAGGAAGTTTGCAAGGCGCACAAAACCTGCTACCTCAAGTGGAATAATCTGAAATACTCTTTGATGGGAGCAAAGGGGATAGACAGCCATCTGCAACAAGAAATCCAACTTGAAGTTGACAGAAACAAAGCTATTCTTGAGAGAATATTAGATGTTACACTTTTTCTGGCCTCAAGAAATTTGCCATTCAGAGGGAGCACAGAAACGCTTGGTGATGCACGGAATAGTAACTTCCTTGGCACTGTAGAGCTTGTACGATCCTCTGTTGAATGATCATCTGAGAAAAGTGAAGGAGAAAAGACCAGGCACCAGAGTGACCCATTACATTAGCCCAGAATCTCAAAATGAGTTCATAGAACTATGCGGAGAAAGAGTTTTGAAAGAAATACTGAAGGAATTTATTACTCATTAATATGTGATGCAACTCCTGATTTCTCCCACAAGGAACAGAATGTAATTCTGTTGAGATATATTGTTCAGAAGGAGAATGATCAGTGGGATGTAACTGAAAGTTTCTTGAAGTTTGAAGAATTCAGTGGCAAGACTGGCCATGAAATATCAGAGATGATACTGAAGACATTAGAGGAGCACCACATTGACATTGTAGAGGCCAGGGCTTTGACAATGGCTCGAACATGTCAGGAAAAGTTAAAGGGGTCCAGTCTGAAATAAGGAAAATAAATCCAATTGCTAGATATTCACCATGTGCCTCACATACTCAAAATCTTGTTGGAGTACATGCTGCAGAGTCATGTACCGATGTTGCAACATTTTTTTGGTGTTTGAATCGCTTGTACAATATCTTCAGTGCCAGCCCAGAGAGATGGGCCATTCTCAAAGCGAAGACTGGCTGCTCCCTTCACCGCATGTCTGATACCCGTTGGAGTGCCCGCATAGCGGCTGTTAAACCAGTTGCAAATCACTTGCCACCTCTCCTAGAGGCCCTGGATAGCATCTTTGCTAGGTGCAGCTTGACTAATGAAGTCGAATCAGATGTCACTGGTCTCAGGAGTTATTTTACATCTTTTAAAGCCATTGTTCTCCTGACTGTCTGGAAAAAAATACTGCAGTCCATTGAAGACAGAAACATAATTCTGCAGTCAGGAAAAATTACACTAGATGTAGAAGCAGCCAATATAGAGGCATTGAAGGAAGAAATGCAACTCTTTCGCAACTCATGGGATGACTTCCTTGCAGAGGCTTAGCTTATCGCAGAAGCTATGGATGTTTCCACTGGATTTCCAGTCAGCCACAAGCGAAAGAGAAAACGTTTTGCAGATGAGAGTCAGAGGTCAGAAGAAGAGGGAAACCAACAGACTGAATAAAATCTGTTTTGCAACAGCGTGTTCTATGTGGCTTTAGATAATATCATCTGTGCCTTGGACACCCGCTTCCAATCCATTGCAAATATCTGTGAGGAATTTGCTGCAATACGGAAAATCAAGGATTTAAAACATGATCAGATTCACTCAGTTTGCCATTCATTAACAAGCATATACAAACAGGATCTCTAATTTTGAAAGTGAAGTGCAACATTTGAGGTATGTTTATAGTGCCACATTTTCAGACTGCCACTCCCCCCTTGAACTGCTGAATTCCATTCATAAACTTCAGCTTCAGAGCATTTTTGGTGAAGTATGTGTTGCCATCCGAATCTTCTGTACATTACCTGTGACTGTTGCAGGTGGAGAAAGGGCGTTCAGCAAACTGAAACTAGTTAAGAACTATCTCAGATCCACAACAAGCCAAGAGAGGCTAAATAGACTTGCTAGACTTTTAATTGAAAGTCAGCTAAGCCGACAATTGAACTTCCAAGACCTCATCAGCGAATTTGCTAACAAAAAGGCCCGGCGTTGGGCTTTCTGATTAGACTTACAATGAACAAGCCAATTTTAACTTTAATTACATGAGGCTTGTTGTTGTTTTTGATATTTGTTTTACAACAACGTATTCCATGTGATCTTTGTTTCACTTGCACATTTAAGTTAAATGCTACATATTTACCTGTGGACTATCTTGAGCCAGGACACTGGCTCAAATATAATACCCACACCCATTTGTTGAGTGGTTAATTGAAAATGTATTTGCAATCAGAGGTAATAACGTGTTGCAGATCAGGGAAATGAGAATAAGACAATTAATTATACCTCATTTACATAATAATACTCTGACTTGTTAAGTCGTTAAATGTAAAAAACGTAACAAATTGGGTGTATTACACCAGGCACCGTCAAGAACACTGAAAAACAAGAAAATTTAAGGTGGCAAGGAATGGGGTAGAGGGGCCCTCACGATATTCTTTCAGGGGGCCCAGAATTCCTAGCAACTGCCCTTCATATACCTAAAGAGGCATTGCTAAAATTGCAATATGATAGAAAGAAAAATAAGTAATTCAGACTCTTTGGACCATTTGAATTGTGGTCCCAAATGTTGCAAGTACTTTTTAAAATCTGATTTGAAATCCTACTCTCTTTTATTAAAACACAACCCGTACTACGTACCATGCAATAAGGATGACAATACATTTCTCCCTAGATCAGGAGTTCCTGATCACTGATCTGGCACCCCTATTGGCTAGTTGAAGAAACCAACTAGCCAATAGGGTAGATTGGTTTAAATATTTGTATTCCAATTGCAGTGGAATACAAATATTAAACAATAAAATGCCACAATTGTTGGAGAATACAATCAAATGTACATCCAGTTATTAAATATTGGTTTATTCTCAGTGGAATATCCAATATTTGAGGATAGTTTCAGAATTCAAAAGAAAAAGTGAATGGAAAGGATGTTTGTTTGCAAGTTAATGCAATGTTTTCTATGGTTGCCATTGGGGTTGCTAAGGACGCTGTTAACGCTGAAACTATGTAGATTGCATGTTATTAGAATCATTGTCTTTGTGTTAGGTAGTTATCTGCACTATGTTATCATATTGCTAGGTTATCATATTGCTACGTTATACTTTATTTCGTTAATGTTTTGAGTAACCCAGGGATGATATATTTCTTCATTTTTTTGGAAAATACGACAGACTAGAATCAAATGTTTCGCTATGGCAAAATGGTAGTTTATGCCATTGTTTCCTCAAAAAGTTCAATGTTGTTTTTTATCGTCTGATGACTCACAACAACCTTTTGCATCACTTGCTGCTGATATTCTATTTTATGTCCTTGAGGCACTCTTACATATACAGTCAAAGACAGGTCTCTGGCTCTTTCACAAGTGTCCTCACTACAAGGGCTGTAGGGCTACAACCCAAACGTAGAATATTTTAATCGTCTATTTCATCTGCATTTTACTTTATGAATTGCATTTACGCCAATAACCTTAAAACCAGTAGTAATTAGTCACGATTATCTTGTTAAACGTATCTTGCATTAACTTACAAACTAAAAATTATATACACTAATTGAACAAAGGTTATAAGATAAAATGCAAATTTCACTGCTAGAAAATGTATAAAATATTGTTAACCGAAACAGTTAACCAATTTTCAGTCCAATCGGATAAAACAGACAAGGAATGTTTATCAATTTATTTATTTTTCAATTATGGCCACGGGATCCCTGCTGCTGCCAATTGATGGGTTGCGACCCACAGTTTGAAAACCACTGTCATAGCAGCCTGAAAGTACCTATCAACAATAATTAATCGCCTTGTTTGACAAGGAGTCCGTTGGCCTGTTTATTTAAAAACTTGTATCTATTGTGATATAGTTGCAGAGGCAGTTTACTGATGTAAACTTTTGTTCTATCTTTTTAAACGATTGGGGAACCATTTTTGATTCAATGCCAAATCATAAAGCATAAACATTCCTATGATTGTGTCCTTCTCCGAGGCTCTCTTAAGTCCTCTGGCTCAACACAGAGACTACACAGAACCCGGGTACAAACAGTCCTCTGGCTCAACATAGAGACTACACAGAACCCGGGTACAAACAGTCCTCTGGCTCAACACAGAGACTACTCAGAACCCGGGTACAAACAGTCCTCTGGCTCAACATAGAGACTACACAGAACCCGGGTACAAACAGTCCTCTGGCTCAACACAGAGACTACACAGAACCCGGGTACAAACAGTCCTCTGGCTCAACACAGACTACACAGAACCCGGGTACAAACATTCCTCTGGCTCAACACAGAGACTACTCATAACCCCTGGATACACACAGTCCTCTGGAGCAATATAGACACTACTCAGAACCCCTGGATACACACAGGGGCTACTTGACCCCAAAGAGCCAAACTTGGACTCATACGTTTCTAAAGCGGTTGTCCTTCAGCTCCATCAAATGAGGATTAAAGGGAAGCACTGTTTAAGTGAATGATTATGTCCACCTTGCAATAACCTTCAATGGACTGTTATAAAGCCTTGAGGGATTAATGTATTGGTCATCTCCAGACCGGAAACAACTACAGTATATACGCAGGTTAAACTAGCATTATCAACACGGCACAATGGAGAGGAACGTGGATCCCACTACTGTTCAAAATAAGGGGGGATTATCCCAGATTGTCTCAGAGAAACAGAAGTGATGGATAAGATAGCGGAAAAGGTAGGACCTTATTCAATAAGAGGCATGCGCAAATAGGATAAGCTCATCAAATTCTTTCTCTTCACTGATTCTGAATTAGTTGTTCTTTGGTTGTTGTATTGTATGATAGCCTCAACAGGATCACACACACACCTTTCTGAAGGTTTCAAAAACTTTATACCTTTATTATGTACAATTGATATTAGTTTACATACTAATAACATAGTCATTACAAACTACATATTTGATAGGACATAGAGTGCATTTAAACTCAATGAGGCTATACATATTGCTGATGGTTACATAGACTTTTTCTTTAATTAGATGTATAACATATATTTGAATTCATGGTGAGCTTTGATATTGTTAGAAAATAAAGTTGTAAGAGTACATAGCCTATAGACACGCACGAACTCACGCCCACACGTAGCCTATGTTATATGACGCAGCAGTGGCCAGCAGGTTGCAGCAGAACACAAAATGCCGAACGGCTGAAAAATAAAAAGTTGTCATAGTAGTAATACAAATATTAAACAATAAAATGCCACAATTGTTAAAGAATACAATCAAATGTACATCCAATTATTAAAACGTAGTTAATTCACCTAATATGTTTCCTGACCAGATTGCATTATTTCATTTAGCATATGTTTTACATTCGTTGCATTTTAATCGCCTCCCAGAATTGTCGAACTTGCTCGTTGATGCTTTTTTTGCACCATAATCAAGGGCTTGTGGGGCCCGACCAAGGAAAAATCCATGCTGGCTTGGTTTTAACTGAGATATCACATGTCACCGTTCGCCCAGGGAGCATTACAGTAGGGAAGTAAAAAGGCACTTCCTTCTTCCTATAATCCTCACACACCGGTTGCAAAACCGTTTTGGACTTCTTCGAATAGTGGAAATGAGACGTCAACGAACGTAAACGATAGTTTGTTAAGTTGTTATTATAGCATTTCAAATATATTTTCTGCCCCGCCAGGTAATGTCATTGGGCTTTAATCGATCGCTTCCAGCAACGCTTTTGTTAGTTATGCTGTAAGTCAAAGCCCAGCTTTTTCTGACTTACAATGGCTGCTACCTAGAATTACTTTTTTGGATATACGGTGGATGAACCAAAGTACGCTGAAGAGGACCTGGTTAATTTGTTGTTGGATACATCGGTGCACGGCATCAAAATGAAAAAACAGTTTAATCGCATGAAACTGATCGCCAACCAGACTGTTGGAAGGTATGTGTAATAGGTTACATTGTTGCATATAGTTGTAGCGCCCCCAGCATCGGGGCTTTTGTTATTTTCACGTAGCCTAAGTAAGTTGTGGAACGTTCTCTCCATGCACTTTTTTCACCTGCTGTCACTTATTGCAGAGCCAGGGCTGGGTCAACTTTTTCCGTAAAAAAGTTATTCAGAATAGGCCTACCTGCACACTTACTTTTTAGAACTACTGGAATTATATGTATTTAGCTTACGCTGTTCAACGAGAGAAGAAATAGTCCTATACAAAACATAACCATTCAAGGAATCGGTCGCTTCTCAAGTTAGTATACTTGTTTATGTTCGTGCTGGGTGCTACAATGTGTATTTTTCAGGTAAAACATGCGGTCTATTGCTTTGCCTCGATATTTCAATAACTCGAATCACACTTGTACATAGATGTGTAGTGTCTAGATAATACATGACAGCTGAGCGGACGAGTTGATTGCAGCCCCACCCCACTCTACCACGCACTGCAGTCTACCCACATCCCTCGCACCACGATAAACCCCAAACATCTTCCTACCCGACACACACCAATCCTACCGAACCACACACGCACGCGCACCTCGCGCACACACACACACACACACACACACACACACACACACACACACACACAGCTTAATAACTAATAATCCATTATCTCATTCATAAACCAACTTCTAAATTCCGCTAATTGGTCCACCCAAGCAAGTAGCCGCTAATGCTGATGAGCCAGTTGAGGTGTACATGTCAACAAGGGGGTTTGTTCTGTCCAGTAAGCATTTTTGCATTGTTGTTGACACTAGGGCAGCTGTGGGCTAGCTGGGCCAATTTCTCAACCCCTAAAAGGGGAGAACAACTTATTTTGATTAGATCGATAACGTAGACTATAATTGGGAGATTTTGTTAACAAAGTAACTTATAAACAACAATATCTTAGAACAGCAATGGTTCTGTCGGGATTTATGGAGCAGTTATGAAGAACTTTTTTTGTGCAGAGCAACATATGCAAAAAATGCAAAGAACTAAGCAACAAACAAGAACATGGCTACCACGTGTTGGCTACGCTTCGAAAGACAAGGCAATGTGAAGTACTTTCTAACTGTTTAGTTTCTATTACACCATTTATATAAACAATAAAGAAATTGGAAGTTTTGAATTTATGGTAGCGTAAATAGTTTATAGAAATACACGTTTACTGTGGTATAACCCTCAGCACATCGCTGTAGGCTGCCTCACACACCCAACATATTTGTTGTAAAAGTCATGGTGCCATGCACGTGTGATATAAACAGTAAACATATAGTTATTAGTCATCAGCTTTTGTTTGCATTCAACCATCTCTGCCTTTGTGTTATGTTTATTGTCTGTGTTGACTGCCCAGCGTTTAGCATTGAAGGTGTCCTATTCTTAGTTAGACAGCAGTGCTTGGCTCGTCTCTGGCCTCCGCCTAAATCAGTGCTCATTCAATATTGATAGGAGAGCCTTTGTATTTCCATTGACAGACCAGAATAACTGACCTTTAACAGGAGATTGTGTAAATGATTCCTCATGTTAAGCGATTGTGACAATTACACATTGCTCCATTATCATACATTTAGGACACTGAAACATTGAATTAGCAAAGCTAAAAACACCATCAGATTAAACACAGATTACAAGTATTTAAATATTATTATAGCTTGGCTCCAGGATGGTTTGTAGAGTCTGTACAGTATTTGACTTCCAGGCAAAAGTACTAGTTTTGAACCCGAATGTCTTGACTCCCTTCAGGTATCCCTTGAGCGAGATGACTAGTCTTCGCTGGTATGGAGTGCAGTTAAAATCCAAGTTGCATTTGATAAAAGCGTCTGCTGAATTACTTTACCTTAGAGAAAGTGTGTGTGTGTGTGTGTGTGTGTGTGTGTGTGTGTGTGTGTGTGTGTGTGTGTGTGTGTGTGTGTGTGTGTGTGTGTGTGTGTGCGTTTGCGTGTTGGAGTTCATTTCAAACCATGTTGGTTTGTTACAGAGATTTGGGATATACAGCCTCCATTTCTACAATGAGGTAACAGTAATATGTCAACACTGACTGTAAAACCAACTGACCAGTTTAGTTAAGTTCTCCTCACTATCATGTTTTAACTTTGGTTCATGTTTGAGAAAAAGGCTTTGACACAATGAGGTCGGTGTATTCAACAGTCTGAGGTCATCAAACTGTGTTTGATGAATGTTGAGCACACAAACATCACACTGTTTCGGAGTACCGCTAGCTATCTGAGGTGTTCAACCAGTTACCCAAAGTAACTCAGCGATGGAATTGTGCTAGAATGTGGAACGCTCCAGGCTACACCCTCTGTTCCCACAGCGAGTCTATGCGTGTGTCTGTGCGCGCATATGTGTGTGTTAGCATGTGTGCCTGTGTGTTGTTGACATCAATACGCCACTTACCAGCCAGCAGCATAGCTCCCCCTGTCGCCATAACAACCAGGCTGGATATGACAACAACACTGTGTTTTGGGTTCTCCAGTGATGGCTGTTTGTTGGTTTATTTGTGTGTATTTCTCATGGGTGGGTATGTGGGTCCATGTGTGCGACACGCTCTCATGTGGGTGTTCACCCTTACGAAGAATATTGAGTTCCTTGCATGAGCACTTCGGCAGCTTCCCTAAAACAATCTAAATTGACTCGTAGCTATTTTGGTTTTCACTCTTCCGTCATCATTATTCCGATAGACTGTTTAGGATGGGCGGTTTGTGTTCACATATCTTAAGCGGAAACTGTTAAGTAGGCTTTGAATTGTTCCTTGATCTTGGCCACAAAGTTGTCTCAGCTGGATGTGTTCTGCAAGTTAGTTCTTGCTTAAGGCACATTTCTAGCATGACAGAACAGCTCCCAAACAAATAGTAAACTGTCTGTTATCAGCTAATATTGAGATGTTTGGTCAGAATATAGAACATCTTGTTGCAAAAGCCTCTACTAACTGCACTTCACTCCAACCAATTCAATACAACACAAGAAACACAACACAGGCCGTTCTCAAACTTAGGTAGCATTCCTTTCTTGGGGTTTTCTTACTCTTTAAATGGAATATTACAGAATGGTCTTTGAGAATTCATTTTAACATTATTACATCCGAGGGAATTTTACTAGTCATCCACCATAGGCCTCCTCCATGGATTCCTTCTGTTAGGTCATGCCTATAAAAATGCATTAAAGAAAGCTCTGACCTTTGTGATGTGTGTTTCCCCCCGCAGGGCAGAGAAGACTGAGGTGCTGAGTGAGGACCTGCTACAGGTGAACATGGAATTCTCTCTCTCTCTTCACTAGTGTTTGCACAAACACATACATGCATCAGTTTCCACCGGCATTACATTCATTTCCCATGGGGTTTAACCTTGAGCCGCGTTTACATGGACACATCTGTTCCGCATAGATTTCTATGCGGAACAGAAAATGATCATGTATACGCCTCATTTGGAATACAATTATCTGTTCGGCATAGATTCTATGCCGAATAGAAGTGGTGGTGTAGTCCGTTTTAATCGCCATGTATACACTTATTCCGAATAGATTGGGGTGTAACTTAGAGCAGCCGCAGTAGTTCGCCATTGGTCCACTGAGCTCTGTCGGTACTTTTAAGCACACCGAACTTCACCGCTGTCAAGGAAAGTGGATTTATTGCCTGATTCACGTCTTTGTTATCACTCCGTAAAAGTAGTCCGGTAAGCGTGTCCGGTTGCTTAGGGTGTTTATTAATGACGTGTCCGCGTGCGTCCGAAATAACTGTAAATGAGTAGGCTACTATTACTAGTACTTTTGCAGGCTGAACGTTAAAATACTTCTTAACTTAGAGAGATGGCATCTGCAGTATTGCGCAATTGGACCTTCGAGGATTCCCGGTCACTAAATTCCCGTAAGACCACTCTCTCCCACCAGTCTTGGCTGCGGACTCGCATCCAAATTCCTCTTGTTTGCGGCGGAGCATAGGGTAAATATAAAGATCTGACGAGAAATTGACGTTGCTGCGCTGTCCTGCTCCTTCTTAATTGAAGGAGCAGGCAGAGAAAAGCTCTCCTGCTGTGCTTTCATTAAAATCAAATTTAAAATCCCCGATAGTGATAAGACATCCATTATGTCGCCGCCAGTTTAGAGATGTGTCAGGTGTGCGCGAGAGACATAACGTCACTTTTGTTACTGCCATGTATACAGTACATTCGGAACACATTTTAGGAACAGATCTATGCCGCATAGAAATCTATGCGGATCAGATGTGCCATGTAAACGCGGCTAATGTTGATGAAACATCCAACTCTCTAGCTTGTTTGGTGTGTATGGGCAGCTTGAGACTGCAAACGTTTCTTGTCATGATTTTACATAAATCATCCAAACTGCCACAATCATCTTGACATTAAACACTTGTGATCCAAGTTATTTGCCTGAAAGCAAGTGCATTTGCATTGCGTCTTGTTTCCTGTTTCATTCAGGAGAAGTTCTACCGAAGCGATCTCATTGGTGTCTGGCAGGAAGTGTGATTTGTGAGACTAACAGTTCTCTGTTAGTTACCCTGTAAGCAGAAATGATCACTTTTCTGAATGCTGGCACATCGCGCATCCTAGGTGCCACGTTTCTTGATTAACTTAAATAATTTAATCAAAAACACTAACTCAGTACTAGATGCAAAATACAACAGTTACCAAGTTTGTTGCAGGTACCACATTTTGACAAAAGGATCATCTGTGTTTTCTGGTGAATTATCCAAAGCCCAGATTTTAATTTGATGGAACAAACTAAAGTGGAAGCAGAAAGGGGAAGTGGTGGCCGATGAGGACCTCAAGCTTATTCTGATCACAATGCCTCAACACCTCAACCACAACCATGCCAAGTAGCAGGCCACTGATGACTGTAACTGTGAAATGTTTCTTAACACTGCTCTTTAAATCTTTTAACTACTCACCCGCAAGAAGGTTTTCCATGATTCTTACCCTTGAATCTATCTACAATAATTAACATTTCAACTGTTGCTATTATTGTGTTTCCTGAGATTTTAATTAACTTGTAAGCTCCAGTTCCAAGACAAGCTAACTTGTAGCATGTCTTAGGCTAGGCTTTGGTAGCATGTCTTAGTCTAGGCTCTGGTAGCAAGTCTTAGGCTAGGCTCTGGTAGCATGTCTTAGGCTAGGCTCTGGTAGCATGTCTTAGGAGGAGCGTACCTTTGTTCCCCGGGTCCTATGTTCTTTGCTTTGTATGTGACCAGGGAACATAGCATCCGGCGAGCTAATAATTTTTTCGTAGGATGGTAGGGGCAAGTACCGCCTTTTTCGCCTCTGATTCGCCTGTGATTGGTTAGAATGGCTCTCCTCCGATTGGTTATGATTATGGTTAGGGTTAGGTTTAGGGTTAACCCTCACCCTAACTAAAACCCTAAACCTGACCCTAAACCTTCGCAGCCGTGGAACATAGGACCTGGGGAACACAGGGATTACCCCGTCTTCGGCTAGGCTCTGGTATTATGTACAAGGATAAGCGTTGGTAGCAGAGCTCTGGTACAGACATCGCATCTCACTAGTATGTTGTGAGCAGAGCTATCTGGAAGCCTGGAGTGAAATTGCTGGAGGGGTAACAATTGGTGGTTTGCCGCCTGCAAGGCCTCACAAGCTCATACGATTTGGTCATTTGGGAAAGTGCATCTGTGTTTCTTTTCTGTTTGAGGCAGGCTTGACTTCTTGTGACGAATCGATTATGCACGCACGCACGCACGCACGCACGCACGCACGCACGCACGCACGCACGCACGCACGCACGTACGTACGTACGTACGTATATGTGTGTACTATTACGTTTTGGATGGGGAGAGATTGGTTTAAGTTGCTAGAGGCATGAGCTCATGGCTGTGAGATGAGTATAAACAAGACGGAAACAGAAATGAATCAGTGATGGGAGATTATGTGGATAGTCGTACTGAGCTTTTCACACACACACACACACACACACACACACACACACACACACACACACACACACACACACACACACACACACACACACACACACACTCTTTCAGGGCCACTAAAGTCACACACACACTTTCAGGGCCACTAAAGTCACACATTTATTATAGGTGACACTGAACTTTGAACCCTTGTGTAACTCACTCACTCACTCTGTTTGCCTGTTAAGTAGCTCACCTTATAGCTCTACCTTTGTCCCAAAAGCACTTTCTCAGCACAATTGAGTAAACGACCCACCCATTTAAAAAATGCCAAAGCTATGGCTCTTTGTTTCTCTCTCACTTCTCTTTCATCTTGTACTCTCTCTCTCGCTATTGCTCTCTCTTCCCCCCCCCCCCCTCCCCTTTGCGCTATTTACCTCTGGAGAATTGAACTTTGCCCGCATCTTAAGAAAAGAGAGCACTGTGCTCTGTTATTCAGCGTCAGTTCACACTCCTTTAAAACTCTGACGAACCTGCCTCAGATAACCGATATGTGTTGAAACGCAATCATTCCAAGAATGTGCTGATTCTGCTGCAACTGCCCCTCCCTTCTCCCCCTCCCATGCCATCTCATCAAAAATAGTTTTCCTGTCTGTCTGTCTGTCTGTCTGTCTGTGTGTGTGTGTGTGTGTGTGTGTGCGTGCGTGCCCCCGCCAAGAAGGATTTTATGCATTATTTTTGGGAGAGCTTAGTGGGCACACCTTTTGTGAATGTCAGTTTAAGTAGTTTTTATTACATATTTGGCCCTTTAAAAATCCTCTTCCTTCTCAGCCAAGAATTCCAATTTTCGGTGATTCACGTATCACACATCCTATCACAAAGCAAGGCATTGGCCAGATATGAAGCAGATATCCTGAAGGAAACTCATTGTTTGAAACGTTGGCAAAAGATGCATGCCTAGAACAACACAATGTTGTTTATTTGCTTGTTCCAGCTGCCTTGGAAACCAGAGATCTTTTCTGCACAGTCATCACAACCGGCCGGCCAGACCCAACAACAAGCCCACTTGTAGCCAATTAGGTCAGCCAGCAAATGAAACAGTCAGCCAGTTCACAAATCCTAGCCAAGACAATCAGTCACTCAGCCTTCAAGTCGTCAAAAGCGGCTGCACTTCAGCAAACAGAGCTGCGTCCATCCAGGCCCTCTGTGACTCAGTGGAGGTTTCCATAGTTAGTGTTGTCAGGGGTCAGAGTTTAACTCAGCCCAGGCTTTTCATTGGCTGCTGGGGGTCGTCTGGAAACACATGGAACCAACGAGCCTATAAAGCTTTAAACAAGCTCACTAACGGGACATGGGGCGTAACGGAAGGGAAAGTGTTAGCATGCGTGTGTGTTTCTGCATCTGCTATTTTTTATGATATTGTGTAGACTGAGTGTTAAAAAATATTGTTAGATCAGTCAACTATGAAATTAATCGCTAGGTGCAGCTCTAGTGGGCAGGTTTCCATGCACGTGTTTTGTGTGGGTGTGGGTGTGTGTGCGTGTGGACATCAATGTATTTACGAGCTGTGTGCGTGTAAGCTTGTTCCACTTCACTTCTCCGGTAGTCTGCATCTGTTTCTTCAATACGATATTCATCCATGGACAAACTTCTCCTGGCGATTAGACACATCGCTTCTGTCTCGATGTTTTCCAAGAATCTGTGGTAAAAGACACATTTAAAGGGAGCTCTAAGGGCCTGTCCACATGGAAACGATTGTTGTGTAAAAAGGCAGTAGTCATGCACGTTTGGGCCGACCGTCCAGACCGACCCGGCATTTTCAGTCCCTGCAGACTTACTTTTTTGAAACAAGGTCCCAGGGTGAAAAAGAGAAAACGCCCCCCCCTGCGTTTTCGTGTTAAGATTCGTGAGGACGCCAGATGCGCAAATGATGACGTCCTGCCCCCCACCCCAGATTTCCATCAATTTTATTTTTGGGGGATTTGATTAGAAATATTTTTGTAGCTTTAAATACAGCCCTTTGGTAAATTGAATTACTAACTACATTAAAACGTTTTTTCTGATCAATCCATAAGGTTTAAGAACTGCTGTTGTTGTTTTTCGTTTTTTTCCTCCTCGACTGTATTTTTGTATACAGCGCGAAGGCTTGATGCGAATGCTCCTCGTCTTCTTCTTTTTTTGGTGGAGAAGCAGCGCCACATATAGGCCTGGAATATGTACTAGAGTGTTTCTACAGCTAGATACATTTTTGCAATGAGTCCATCATTACGTCATCATATAATTCCTGAAACGCTGCCATGGAAAACGAGGGGAGAAGATAGTTTTCGTCCATGTGGACAGGGTCTTAATCGTTCTATCCACATTAAGATCACATTCTCCAGCAGGAAGTGCTTATCTTGACTCAGGGCACACTCACACTAGGCCATCTGTACCGTGGCCAAGTACGTTTGTCCCCTAAAGTCTAGATCGCTTTGCTAGTATGAGCACACCAGGGATGGAAATTAACATGAATTGTGTCACTTCACCCACCACTGTGTCGGGTAATACTTTCCAGTCAGGTCCGATCAAATCTGCATATTTAATACATTTGTCATATGGCACTGCAGTTCCATAACCATTACTGTCAACCTCCGGCCCCCTTCTTCTTCTACGCCTCTTTTGCTGAAATGGGACAGTCAACATCTGGGATAATATACCGGTAACAGGGCTCTCAAGTCTCACGCATTCGGCGTGAGACCATAGCTGTGTTCGAAATCGTTCCCTATCACGGATATATTGCACTATATAGGGTGCTCGCCATTTTGTAGTGGTGTTCGAATTCTCAGTGGTTAATTTCATGCACTATATAGTGCACTTAAAATACCCCAAATTTGAGTGTACCCTACATGTTACTCCCGTATACCACAATACAATGCGGCCGTGTTTTTCCGGTGGAGAAGAAGAAGCTTAATAACCGCGAAAACGAATACATTTAATGATGGAATCTCCGGCTTTCGTATAGAAATGTCAACAATTTATTTGGGATTTAACATAGAAAATTGAGCATTCAAATTAATTAAAAAAACTTGAACAAGGAAATGTAACATTCAACATCAATACAACCTGCAGCTTTCCTTGTGAGTGCCAGGTTTGTTTACATGATGTGGGCGCATCTGTCTGCGTCACACAAATACCCGGCGCGTCTACTGACGCAAATGACGTTTAGAAATGTTCAGCGTGGTATCCGAATTCTCGTTTGTTCGTTCCCTATATAGTGCACTATATCATGAACACTATATAGGGAATAGTGAGTGAGTGTATAGGGAACGATTTCGAACACAGCTCTTATGTCCATGCGTGAGACACAAGCAATTCGGAAGAAGACGATGGGTGTGTCGCATAGACGTTGTCATCGTCTTGCCGTCCCTCCCCGTTCTGTGATTGGTTCCCCATCTCAGGCAAAAATCGGATCCAGGCTGCCTCGCTGGTTTTGTATTTAGCAGTCACGAACATGGGCATAGTTGTGGAAGTGCTGGTGTTGGAAAAAAAAGTTGACGGGAATTAAAGTGCTGCACATCGACTGTACAAATGTAGATTATTCATCACAAGAATTTTAATTCAGAAATTGAATAGGCTAATAAAATCCGAATTCTGATAATTAAATCCAACATTAAAGGTTTATTTAAGAAGGTTCTCACCATTTGTCACCTGGTCGCGATGTCAAATTTATTTTAAAGCAGTTCACTAGCATGCAATATTTGCAGTGTCAGAATTCTGAGAATTTAGTCAGCATTTAGATTTCTCAGAAATCTCTGACACTGCAAATTAAAGCGCTACTACTAGCGAACTACTCTCAGCGTGACTGGTGAGAACTTCCTTAAATTAACCTTTAATGCTAGATTTGCATGAACGCTTTTGTGTGAATTAGTTTGGTTCTCTTTCATGGAAGCCGGGAGATTCCTAGGGCTTGCCCCATGAATTCAACCCATGCACACGCTCACACACCACACTTCGTATTTCTAACGCAATTACCAGGATAGCACCCACCAATTTGGGCGTTACAGGTAGGAATCAAATGTGTTTCCCGTACGTACGGTAGGGTAAGCAGACGTCCTCTTTTGCCCGGACATGCCCTCTTTTTGAGGCACTTTTAAAAAAATGTTTTGCGGAATTTCAAAATCGTCTGGGATTTTATTAAAGCCTCATACATGTTCCCATTGAATTTGCGTTGCGTTTCTCTGGGTCGTTCACAAACTAGTTAGGCTACGCCCTCCCCTACTCAGTTCTCTTCGCTTTGCATTGGTGGAAGTGAGTAGGGGGAGTGGTTAAGTAGAGCCTTCAGATTGGACGGTTTGACTTACTCAGTTACCGTCGTGTTTTGTATTTATTTTTTTACCATTATTGTTTTATAGGGACGAACATTAACAAATTTCTCCTACAGGGGATTGATAAAGTTCTATCTAGACTATTGAACAGAAAGAAACACTTGGTCATACTTTACACACTTTACCACAGCATTGGTCTAATGCCACAGATATATTTTCAACATTGGACTGAATGCCACATAAATATATAATTATGTTTTTGCACGTTTGCAACGTTTAAAAGTTCAGGGTATAAAGTTAAAATATATGCCTCTACTTGTATTGCTTAAGCCAATAGCCTTTTGAGGCAGTGTTTTTTCTGAATATTAGTTTTAAGGGCCAATAATGCTTACTATCATACGTTAGTTATCAGGTCTGTGGACACATTTGTATGCAGTCACATGTATGATGGTGTAGCCATGCATGTCGCTTTATTGTTAATATGTCAATTAGTTTTTTATTGAAAATACTTTGTATACATGAATTATCCCCAAACTTGTCATCGTAACACCTTTGAAATACATTACTTAACATGGCAGATACCTGTGTATTGTTTATCATATGCGGTAAGAGAAGAACGTTTTCAACTCAGTTCCTTGGTAGAACCTATTTACAGTAAAAATCACTTTTGATGGAAAAAATGATGTGTATGAAAAACACTTTTCTTTTCTATTGTTACTATTATATTGTTTAAAATGTACGCATATATTAAAAAAAAATATACCGTATAAAAAGTGGCTGGTAAAAAAGATGAGTGGCTTGTAGATTTTTAAATCTACCTGCCACAGTGGAAAAAAGTTAATTTCCATCTCTGGAGCACACCATCCGTACTCAAGTACAGTTCAATTCCGTGGCCTGAGTACACTTCGGAGAGGTGTGCGCAGGCCACAGTACAGATGCTAATGAGCCGACACGCGCACACGCACAGATAAGCAACCTGAGCTGCATGACGTATGCACGCATGCAACCCTTTTACCCCATTAAACAATAAACATGGCGGCAAGCGGTTCGTGCGTGGGTTCAATTTGGTGCGACAGCGAAGTTGAGTGTTTGATCAAAAATCCCCCGTTCATCGCAGCGCAGGCTTTATTGGTTCACTGGATAAAGCGGGGGCCCAGACATCTTTAAAATAATTTGCATGCTCCCAAATTTTTTAATTTTCTTTACGAATGAAGACAATAAGTTTACGTCTGAGTTTAGGCTACAAATGCGATTAACTATGTACAAGTGCAAAAACGCCAACGTATTCTTTATTATGCTGTCCACTTTTTTATCCCGGAACCGCGGAGCCGTCACATTTACAACAGAATGAAACCCAATAAACCGCCAATGTGTGCAGGGTCAGGGAGGGTAAATTAGGGTTCTAGCTCAAGCATGGAGACCCCGGGGAGTTTAAACGTGCGGGCCGCGCCGCAAAAAAAGGCGTGCATTAAACGTGCAAATATTTGGCAGTCTAAAAACGCTCAGTGAGAGAGGGCTGTATCTGAGTCGAACGGCTCCAAATAAGTAAAGTGCCAATTGTGTTTTGTGTTGTTCTTTATTGTTGTTCTACTAAGCAGCGACGCTTGGTGATGACGTATTATGACGTGATGACGTATGTACAAGAGGCAACCGTACTCAGGCCCAGTTCAGATTTCCTAGTGTGAGCACAGGTCAGCGGCACAGCGGGGGGGGGGGGGGGGCAATTGTACTTGAGTATGGAACAGGGCAACTTTGCCTAGTGTGAGTGCACCCTTATTTCCTACTGTGGAGGGCAATACTGTGGGTGATTGGTGTAATAAATCATCACTTCGTGTCTCATCCTTGGATACACACACGCGCTGTCATGGGGGCCGAGCCTGCATGATGGAGCTAGCATGGGGCCCTTACCTGCGCTGTTTTCAGAGCAACAGCTCAAACAAAGCCAATTTTAATAAAAAAATAAAAAAAAATCGACTCTGCACGTTTCTAGATACCCTGATATTCCCCAACGACCCTCTTTTCCGTTAGGGAGGAGTATATCGGTCACAGGAAAAAATTGCTGTTGGAACCTCAACTGCCATTCTTACCGCTTCCATTCACTCGTTCCGCACGATCGATCCTAAAGAAATGTAGATTTTGATCGATGTTCGTTGATCGGTCGTAAAAAAAAGCTTCGATGGCCAGAGGCTGAGACACAGAGGCTGAGAGACAATCAGCCATACAGTGTATCCACGAGTCGGGTTTGTAGACAAACAATACACACAGCCACAAACCCCTGGGCCTCGCTCTTTTCCTTTCTGTCCCTGGCTCCTTCCCTCCCTCCCTCCTCACCCACCTTAGCTCAGAGTGCCTTACGAGAGCCTGGATCCAATCGAATCCGTGGTCAGATTGGACCACGCGTCCACACAGGAATCAAAAGGCAGGAGCCATGGTGTTCGTTTGGAAGGATGCCAGAGTCTAGCTGGCGGTGAAGCTACCAGCTGCAGGAGAAGAACTATTTAGTCATTTGGCAGACGCTTTTATCTGAAACCACTTGCATGTGAGGCTGAGAGCATTCAGAGTATGGCATCATTTTTGGAGTTACTAACTAACTAAAACAATTTATACAGAGTGCAGAGTAGCTATAGGAATAGGAAAGACCAAAGAATATAATTGTTATTTATTAATTAGCTACAATAAAATACCCCAATAGAGAGAGGGGGAAAGAAGGGAATAAGTTTCATGGCAGAAGAGCGGGAGAGTTGGAAGTAATGTTTAACATTGCTGCTCCTCTCAGGTCCTCATCTGAAAAGGGAATGCTTCATCTGAAGCCTGACAGGTGCAGCACAGAGCTTGAGGTCCTCCCCTAGTTGTATCTCTGCATAGTTCGACACCCGTGTACACAATTTTGTTTTGTGTCATTCAACTCTTGACATTAGCAACCAGCCTCATGATGTTATTTCTTCTTTTGATAGTGATTAAAGAGAACCGTGCACTAATGGGTGGAAAGGCCCTGTTTGCCATTATTAGTGTTTGTGTTGAGTATGCTCGGATGGGGATCTGCCTTGAGAGAAGCAGAACAGCTGATTGTTTACTGTTGCACAGGATGAGGAAGTAGCTGCTTATTAAACAGACGGACTAGTCAGATGCAAAGTCTGTGATTTTGCAAAGATCTGTGTGTTCCGTGTGCACATTTTTGCCCATGCTCAAGATCAGTTAATTTCCAAGGAACCTTCAAGCATCCTAACCTTAAGTTTAGCCTCATGGTTAGATTTGTTTAAAACTTCTTATACCGTTGGAAGCCTGTTTAGTTTCCTTTCAAATGGTGCCCCATTTGTTAGGAACATGACATGCATTTGTAGGATGAGCAGCAGCACTGAGTAGGTTGGTTGCGCCGATGAAAAATTTGCCAAATCTTTTCTGCCCTTGCCAAACAGGTTATTTTGCTGTTGCTATTGACACTTGTTTTGAGCTTCTGATACGCCCAGGTGCTGCCAATCAATTGCCTGATTGGCACCTGATGGGCAACTTCGAGCTGGTGTTCGGAAAAACCAAGTTGCGGCATTATTTGGAGTGAGCCCTAGTACCCTCTCCAAACTGAAGGCCAAGTTCCATATAACGGGGGATGTCAAAGACCAGCCGCGAAGAAGACGACACCCCAAGAAGTTCCGTCACTCTGTCAGCACTTATGTGCCGTAGACTGTCTTCTACAGATTTGCAGTCAAGGTTTGCGGGACGATATGGCTGACGGCTCTATGTCCAGACAATCCGGAACAGACTACACGCAGCCAATCTCCGGTCTCATAGGGCTGCCAGGAGTCTTGCCTTGACTGCCCTTCACCGTCAGGCCCGTTTGCGCTGGTGTCGGCAACACGTGCACTGGAACCTGAACATGTGGAGGAACGTTATGTTCAGTGATGATGAGTCCAGATTCTGCGTACGGCAGTTGGATCGTAGGGTCAAAGTGTGGAGAAGACACGGACGCTATGCTGATTGCTGTACCGATAGAATAACGTCTTTTGGTGGTGGTATCACACCAAATTTGTACAGAGTGCCAAATTTGTACCGCCTACGTAATTCATACGTAATCCATTCCACACCTGCCTGGCAAGAGACGATTGCGTCGAACGTTCCCTGGCAACGGACGATCGCGTCGATTGACGTGGGAAGGTTCAAGAACATTCGCGAACTCGTGCATTGAGCGCGACAAGACAGATAACACTTATTTTACAAATTACATTTATTAGCGTTCCTAACTTAATATTTGTATTGTATTGTATTTATCTATTTAGCTAAACAGTAATAGCTGAATGTTATGGGGATAAGGTGAATAATAATAATAAAAAACATTTACCAGTTAGTAAATGCCTGCTCACCTATCTACCCATCTATCCATCTATTATCTAAATTAAATTAAGGAAATTAAATTAACACAGGCTAGCTAGACTATGATACAATTTAAACACTCAGTTTACTAGCTAAATTCGATTAAACAATTAAATGCAAAACAAATATAAAGTAAAAACAAGTGTCATCTAGCGATCCGTTATCTGTGTTATGTTATTTCGTCTTTGGCAACATGAGCGCGAATGTTTTTTGAAACTTGCTTTAAATACTCAGTTTACTAGCTAAATCGATTAAACAATTAAATACTATACAAATATAAAGTAAAAACAAGTGTTATCTAGCGATCCGTTATCTGTGTTTTATTATTTCGTCTTTGGCAACATGAGCGCGATTGTTTTTTGAAACCTGCCTGGCAACGGACAACCCCTTACTGAGGCGGTACAAATTTGGCACCCGGTACAAATTTGGTGTGACAGTGGCAGTGTGAAGGTGTGTGGAGTGGCATCTCCCTCACTGAAAAAACGAGGCTTGTCATCATTGAAGGCAATCTCAATGCAGAGAGATATAGACATGAGATTCTGCAACCAGTGGCAATCCCATATCTCCACATTCTAGGACCAAACTCTATCCTCCAAGATGACAACGCTCGCCCCCACAGGGCGGGGTTTATCAGAGACTACCCCCAGAATGTGGGAGTGGAAGGATGGAATGGCCTGCTAGCAGTCCTGACCTCAACCCCATTGAAAACTTGTGGGATCAGCTTGGGCGTGCTGTTCGTGCCAGAGTGACCAACACAACCACGTTGGCTGACTTGTGACAAATGCTGGTTGAAGAATGGGATGCCATCCCACAGCAGTGTCTGAACAGGCTGGTGACCAGCATGAGGAGGAGGTGCCAGGCTGTTGTGGCTGTGTATGGTTCTTCCACACGCTACTGAGGCTCCTGTTTGTGAAATGAATAAATTGTTTAATTGTCACTATGTCTTGTTTCTTCAAATTTCAATCATCCAATCCACCAAACACCAAACGAGTCAATGGCAGAGAAGATTTGGCAAATTTTTCATGGGCGCAACCCACATACTCAGCTCTGCTGCTCATCCCACAAGTGCATGTTCCTTGCAAATGGGGCACCATTTGAAAGGGAACTATACAGGCTTTCCAACGGTATAAGATTTATTGCCAAAAAGTATTGTTACCACAGAGAAATAATCTACCAAACACAAATTCCCTTACATTTTGTGCTAAGTTTATATAAAAAAAGTGCAGGTATACTATAATACTATCCTTCAACTACAAATAAATGTATTCACCTAACTTGACCTGACATCGTGTGTGTGTGTGTGTGTGTGTGTGTGTGTGTGTGTGTGTGTGTGTGTGTGTGTGTGTGTGTGTGTGTGTGTGTGTGTGTGTGTGTGTGTGTGTGTGTGTGTGTGTGTGTGTGTGTGTGCGCGTACCTCAGATCGAACGGCGGATGGAGCTGGTGCGAACGGCGTCGCACAATGCACACAAGAGGCTGGTTTTGTGTCTGCAGGGTCAGCCTGGCACCGACTCGGAGAAACGACATGTAAGCACTTTTCTCTCCTCTCACTCACTGTCCTATCCTCTACTCACAAAAGAGCAGAGGACAACTTTGAATTCAATGACCCTAGTTTTCATTGTATTATTAGAGTACCATGGCTGGCTAACCAAAGCAAAGACCTATTTCAAATGTACGATTTAGCAGGTGCTTCAAAGTGAATCTATTTTGATGCATGTTGTTGACATTAATGCGCAGGTCATGGTTGCATCTTGCTTAAGAATGCCTACTGGTAGACTGAGAACATAGGGATTGAACTCAGAATTGATGTGGATAGAAGTCAAACACCCTAGCTCTACTAAACTTTCTTCCTCCTGCTACAGTGTTGTGCTTTCATTAACTATTGCATAGTATTGAGTCACTCAGGAACAGACGTAGTGGAAAAATTGAGCCATGGCCTTCAGTGTTTTTAGTTTTCCAGCACCTACGGACAACATGCACACAGTCATTGAGATTGTCAAGTCGCGTCCTAGCATGTGTTTTTAACGTTCTTTGACTCCTTTTTATTCAGCTGTATGATGGATCATAGCATCTGTCCAACTCTGTTAATGTTTTAGCACATAGAACACGGTTTAGTGTTGGTTGTGGGTCTGTCTCTGAAAACGGTTTCACCTCTACCTGGTGCCTCACTTTCACTTTCTATTCATCCCCCTGCAGAAAAAGCTGCCACTGACATCTCTGTCCCAGGCCATGCAGGACGGAGGCAGCCAGCTGGGCGAAGAGAGTCTGATCGGGTCGGTATAAGTAAACTCTCTTAACATAGCTCAATAATACAGCTCATCGCTGTCTTAAAGAATGCAGACTCACTTACCTTACCCTCATCCTCAAACTGCCATTTGCTAAACTATTTTACACTTGGGTTAAATAGTAAAAGTCCATTCAAATTGAATCATCTAAATACAAAGATGATTGTGGAGAAGGAAAAGAGCATAAGTTGTTTACACTGGCTGTATGAGGGTTTAGTCTATCCTTTTCCACTACCACAATTCTTATGGAAAATGCAGCATATTTGATGTAAATCGAAAGGAAAGTGGCTGCGTAGAACAGATCATAGCTGATTTGAGTGGTTGGACTCGAGGACTTCTTAGATGTGTTTGGCACTGTTGGTCCTTCTCAGGAGTGTGAGCCTACTGCAGCTTCCCACTCACTCACTCACTCACTCACTCACTCACTCACTCACTCACTCACTCACTCACTCACTCACTCACTCACTCACTCACTCACTCACTCACTCACTCACTCACTGACTCTGTGTGTTTCTGTGTTTGAGAGATTTACCCCGTTGTTAGTGTATGTGTTTTGTATTGTTTTATCTTGGTCCTGTGTGTATGTACTCATTATTGGTTTTGTGTGTGTGTGTGCGTGTGCGCTTGTATTCTGTCCTTGTGCTTGAGCAGTAAGATGATGGATGTGTGTGGGGAGGCAGAGAGCAGGCTTGCCTCGGTACTTATGCAGCACGAGGTCACGCTAGAGCGGGACGTCCTGGAGCCTTTCAATCAGCTCACAGAGGTACTAACACACCGCAAGCACCACTACACAGCACATGACGTCCATAACACACCATAACACACCAAAACACTGCACCAAACCCCCTTAAGAAAAACACCACACACAACCACACACACACCATACCAGACCACTACACACCATAACACAAAAACCTACCACTGCACACATCACTCCATAGTACAACTGCTCATTATTCAAATATGTACTGACGGTCTGGGCAACATTGTAATGTAGATTATATGGATCAGGTTGTGTGTTGAAAGTGTACCTTATGAGTTGGAGTCTCTGTTTTTTATTCCAAAGGTGGAAATTCCAAACGTGCTGAAAATGAGGAAGCAACTGGGCAAGCTGGTTCTGGACTATGACTCGGCTAAGGCTAGGTACGCTAGATGATAGCTCGAACACTGTTTGATATGATCGAAAAGGGATGCTATTTCAAACTTTGGGAATGCAAATCTTAAAGGCAAAGTTACTTAAAAAGAATAGACGACTGTGTACTCGTACTACTTGTGTAATGTCAAAATAAATTTTACAAAAGGAATGACAGATATTTTGATTTTTTTAATATTTAGGGGCCGCCCTTTATTTTCATATGTGCAATGCCAGCGAAAATGACAACAGAACATTATAATTATTTTATAATAACTGTTTTTAACTGATAAAAAATACCTGGCTAGGTTATTATTTTTATTTGATTTAATCTTAAACCTTTACGTGTATTACCTACCTGCCTAACATTTTTCAATCACCCACAGGTGGTACCAGGCGACAAGGACCAATAACCAGGCCATGGCGTCAAAGGTGGACTCACTCAAGGACGAGATGGATGAGGCACTTAATAAAGTAGAAATATGCAAGGTAGTTACTAACAGATTTATTAAAATTGAGTCAAACCCTAGAAGCTTTATAGACCCAGCTCCGGTCTCTTTATTAAGTTGGAACAATGGGCCTTATTCACATAGCGGCCATCTTGGTTCTAAATGCTGGATGGGGGGAACTGAAGGATGCAGAATTTCGCATTATTCCGTTCCCCCCCCCCCCGAACTAGTATTCAGAGCCAAGATGGATGCCAGGTGAATAAGGTTCATATCTAAACAGGGTATGAACAGGGCAGCCTTTGTCATCAGAAGTCAAGTCTTACAACCAATCAGGTTATATGACTTACATATATGACATTTAATCTGCTTGCTCGTCAGATGTTGTCTTCAAGAGGACTTTGGTGAATATAACACAGTAGATAATGTAGATGACATGAAAGAGATTTGTGAGACTGAGTGAGGGATATTATCTTATAAATGTATTTTTTATTGCCACACAGGACCAGCTTTCTGCGGATATGTATAACTTTGCTTCAAAAGAGGGAGACTACGCAAGTTATTACGTTTTGGTAAGTCTGCGATGATGAAGGTCATATCCTCTCCATATCTAAACTATTGAGTGCATCCATCCTTTATTTTGTGTGTGTGTTGCATGTGTGTATGTGTGTAGCTATTGGAGGCCCAAGCAGACTACCACAGGAGGTCTTTGGCTGTACTAGAAACGGCCATCCCTGCCATTCAACTGCAGCAAGGTAAACATCACCCGCAAGAAACACCTAATATAAATACCGAATGAAACTTACATTTATTATCGATTGTTGGTGATCAACGTACACTACGATCTACACAAACTACGCATCCCAACATGCAACAGTATCTAAAATCGGTATTTAGGAATTGAGAAACCAATTATTTATATGGATAGGTACACACTTCAGCATGTAACCCCAAAGAAACCTGAAACCTGACTAAACACGATAAACCATTTCATTTGATTGTGTAGGCCTACTGTGTTTGTATTTTTCGGTAATATTGTGCGGGATATTCTATTTGTAGGACAGAGATACTAAATGAGTGATGCTATTGCATTGCTTGGCTTCTAGAAGAAAAGCCTATAAGTTATGCATTTTTTGGGAGGGGGAGGGGGGGGGGGGTTGGCTCAGTGGTCTGTGTGCAGGTTTTATGTTTTGCCTAGTCTAGCAGGCTTTCAGAACCATTAAAGATTATCCCAAAAAAGTAAAATGCAAAGTGTGTCAAGTTCTCACACTGCTGAAAATTATACTCTCCATCATCACTCACAAGTGCATTTTACATTTTGAATCAGTCAAACACATTCGATTTATCAATCTTTTTTTGCATGATCGGGTCTGTCTCCACAGAGACCAGCCACTGTTGGATTAAATAGATCTAACACGGTATATTATACTAGGTTAATATCCTATATCTTCTGTTCATTGAGCGGCATGCATAGAAAAATCTATGATATACGTAAACAACTCAACCATCAGTCATCGATGGGTCTTGCCTGATCATTTTTATCCATGAAATATCTTTAATCAAGGACAACCCTTAATATAATCTAAATGACAATATTTAATTGTAGAATCAAAAATGTTAGGTCAGTAATTGTGTGTCGGTTTTGAACATTTTATCTCCTAAAAATCGAATCCAAAATGTCTGCCAACAGCCAACTGACCTCCATGTTGTGTCTCCCTCCCCTCCCCCCTCCCGTTAGACTCGTGGATGGAGAAGCCAGCGTTTGGCACGGCCCTGGAGGAGCACCTGGAGAGGAGCCACCGGGAGATCGCCCTGCCCCTGGAGGCCTGTGTCATGATGCTGCTTGAGACTGGCATGAAGGAGGAGGTAGACACCGAGAAGTTACATTGTATTGTCCTCGCATGATATCTAATGTTGTTGTTGCAAAGCAAGCCACGCTGTTGTTATCATGTTTCTTATTTGATTTCTTGTCATTCATTCAAATCATTTGTTACCACTGTGACTACAGGGAGCGCTATAACTCGTGGTCAAACCTTAATTATTTTCTTTTTGATTGTGATACAAATGGCTGTTGGTTTGCGGATTTATGCAAAAATATGATTATGCCAATGAGAAGTCATTATTCAACCAGTCCGCTTCAGAAAACCTCAGAGGCCTAACATTTTGTGCGCCCATCACAGAACTCCCCCTTAGGCCCCCACTAGTTTTGTGTTGATAGCTGAGTTGTTGAATTTTTACTGTTATTTTTTTTTTATAATGGGAGTCAATCGGGAAAACAACTCATGGTCGGCAAAGTTGGTACACGTATAGAACCGGGGGTAAGCAGTCCTCCAAAAAGTAAAGTACCTCCTTGGCAACAGGGGACGCTATAATTCACAACCAAACAAACACGATCAGCTAGCCTGGTCCTACCAGACCATCGTACTTCATTTCATTTGTACAGAAGGTCTGGAACTGCCCAATTGACAAACGTTCACTAACTTGAAGGCGGGTGTCTGTTGAAGTTTTAAAATGATCGGATCTGCCCAGTGCCACTCTGGATCTGCCATAGCCAATCGCATACTGTTTGGTCGTGACGTATGTCATGCGACAGGACCGGCTCCTTCACCATTAACGGAGCCAGCTGGAAAATCAAACTTTTCCCGTACCCGGTGGAGAGAAGCGCCACAACATCATGGCCACCTACAAAACTCAGCAAAGCTTGTTCTTGCTCCGGCTTTAATTGATCAATATTCGGCAGCGATCCCACAACAGACCGAATAGCTTCTCTCGTATCCTTCTCCATTGTCTCCCTGGTCCTCCTCTGACTACAACTGAAACTGGCGCGCGACCTCCACGTCATCGTTCTCAGCCATTGCCTCTGTTCGCTGATTGGACCGCCAAACATCCGGCTTCCAAGGAACTCATGCATATGAAGCAGACCAAAACCTAGTACTGAAGTGAAATGAAAATTTAGTGGAAGTAGGTAGGTGGGCGGGGCCAGGCTAACGATCAGCCCCATTATTCAAACAATCAAAAGTCAGAAAACGGCCCAGGGACTTGAGACCTGTGCTAACCTCATTAGCCTTACTAGCATTAACGTGTCAGTTAATGAGTTAATGAGACAGTTTCAATTTTAAGTGAATCTTTCAACTTTATAAAATGTCATGAATAAGCATATTAACAGATTCTAAATGTTTTGGCTTTTTTCTGAATTTTCAAATAAATTCAAATATATAATCAAATGTAATCAAACAATCTTCTGCCAATCTATGAAACAGCTAAAAATATATAACTGTTACAGGTAATTTTTTTCCCTAATGCAGATAATTTCTAGGTTGATTTGAAATAAAATCTCTAAATTGTATGATGCGGTTAATAATTCTGAAGTGAAAAATGGAAGTTGGTAACGATCACTTAGGCTGGCTTGCCAATTGTTGCGTGTGTGTGTGTGTGTGTGTGTGTGTGTGTGTGTGTGTGTGTGTGTGTGTGTGTGTGTGTGTGTGTGTGTGTGTGTGTGTGTGTGTGTGTGTGTGTGTGTGTGTGTGTGTGTGTGTGTGTGTTTGCGCCCCTACGTATGTGGTGTTGCATTTCCTCTCCACATCTGTGATCCATTACCATAACCACTAATACCCTCTTTAAAATGCAGCCACAGCAATAGATATCCTAAAATGGTATTATTCAGACACTTTTTACAGGAAGCCAGGCCAACGATTTAAAGGGGTAGTGTGTAGAATTTTGTTGCATCTCGTGGAGCAGACCAGGCAGAAATGGGATATAATATTCATATGTATGTTTTAATTTATAGTGTATAATCATATGCACTATAAACAATCATTGT
Source organism: Gadus morhua (assembly GCF_902167405.1). Classification (NCBI taxonomy): domain Eukaryota; kingdom Metazoa; phylum Chordata; class Actinopteri; order Gadiformes; family Gadidae; genus Gadus; species Gadus morhua. Next base: position 15,675,496 of record NC_044049.1, on the reverse strand, counting down.
TTTTTCGTTATCTAGAATGAGGCCTTTTTATCGACAGTATGTAGGGAGAAGGTGCGCTTCCATGGAGGCCACCATGTTTCACCGCCATGGTTCTACAGTTGCCCAGAAAGGTCAAACAGCTCTAGAGAGGACCTGTTTGATATTCAAAAAAGAGATCCGTGACACATTTCTAATATTTTTTTAGTACTGTTGTTGTGTAGGACCATTAAAATGAGCAATGTTATATATATTTATATGCAAAGCGCCACACATCTAGCCATTGTACTGTAAGTGTTCTATAAGTGTGAGAAGGTTAACCCTCTTTCAGGTCCGTCTCATATAGCCTAGGGACTACTATATGCTTTTACTATTTCCCAAAGAGAGGTTTCGGGAGGGTTCAGAATTGGGATTAATTTGGATGCAATCTGTAACTTCACTGCTAGATGCTACAGACTGGACCTCAGTCTGCGTTAGAACCTGAAACAACCAGAGTAGTACAAATATGTACTACTCAGTTGGTAGGTCCGTAGTGATACTTTTACTTCCCGTTTCTTGACGCCAGAAACCCACGCAAACTATTAATATACAAAGTGAAAGTGTTCCTCTTGAAGGGAAACAAGAAGAGTAGAGAATCATTTGCACGACAATAAATATATATATATACAGTGCATGTATATCTATATATATATATTGTATTTCCTAGGGTCTCTTCCGCATCGCTGCTGGTTCATCCAAGCTGAAGAAGCTGAAGGCGGCATTGGATTGTTCCACGTCGCAGCTGGAGGAGTTCTACTCAGACCCCCACGCAGTAGCTGGTACGATGCACTGTCATGACAACACGGCGACAACTTGGGATGCACCGATTTTAACTACTTACATTTCGGTATTCGCCAAGTACTGATATGAGTACTTAATAATACTATTACAGTTTAAAGAGCAAGTGATCCCTGGGATTAGGACACTATGAGATAAAAGAAAGAATAAGTATTTTGGGCTTAGAGTTCTGGGAAGGAGGGGGACGTTATCGCCATGGTCACGGTCCACGGCAACGTTGTGATAGTTTTTTAGTACCGTCGTTGTATATGAGAGTTATAATGAACGATGTCGTATATGAAATGCAGCACACACAGTAGCGATATACAATATGTTTCGTGGAATCCTAACACTTGAATGCCACTAAGATAAGTGGCATTCAAGTGTTAGACTTCCACGAGTATAAGATGATGCTCAGTCGGAGCTCCAGCATCCACACACACAGTATGTGCAGTAGCAGTATGCAATAATAATAATACAATAGTTTCCGAAAAGGTCGACGCCACATTCATATGTCAGACAGAGCTGCAAATGTCCACACAAACCGGTGCCCCTTTCTTATCTGAAATGGGTACTTATTTCAGTAACGTGATTAAATGGCATAGATTACTATGTTGATGATCATACAGGACATATTTGTAATAAAGAAATGTGTGTGTGTGTATGTGTGTGTGCGTTTGTGTTCAGGAGCACTCAAGTCCTACCTCAGGGAGCTTCCGGAACCTCTGATGACGTTTGGCCTCTACGACGAATGGTTACAGGCCTCATGGTACACAAACTCTCACACACACAGACACAGACAGCTTGCCAAGCTGGCATGCATATATACATATATATCATGTATATATATATATATTCATTCATGTGCTTTTGACAATTTTACCCCAATCTCTGTATGCTTAAAGTAATTTAATAAAACGATTCCTGACCTTCCGCTGTGCGCATGTGTGTTCAGTGTGTCGGATCCGGACAAGAGGCTTCAATCACTGTGGTCAACGTGTCACAGTATGCCAAATGCACACAAGGCCAACCTCAGGTAGCGTCTGTTCTACTCCTTTCTATTCTAATATATTCAATTTGGTTCAAGCTGTTGGATCTCAGGCCTTTCTAATCCTGATTCTACCCTCGATTGCATGTCGTTATTTTACATGAAGTACATGTGCTAGTATATAATACATATTGTCTGATGTGCATATTGTGCACACTATGTATTTTGGGACATGAAAGCACATGTTGTCTCTATTACACAATAAAGGTGTATTCTTGTGTGCTTACAAAGTGAATAATCAAAATTAAGAATTTTTAATACAAGAGTCTCTGTCTCATGTGATAGAGTAAAGTATAGTGCGTGAAATATGTCTAGATAAGCGGTAAAAATTGTCTTATAAAGTAATGTATGCACTGTGTAAGATAGTAGATACGATGGTTCTTTGCTAACTCAGATTCACACCTGACACAACGTACGAACCTGACACAACAGATGGTTTCTAACACAGCACTGGGACGTCCTTTGAAACTGTTTAGATTGGGGCAGGCGATTACCACTATCATGTATCCTGTAGTTCAAGATAGCCTAGAACGATACACACGGGCGTACGCACACACGCACGCACTGTGTGGGTCACACAGTATGCGTTGTCTGCTGCATAATATTGGTCTTGCGGTACACAGTATGCATTGTCTGTTTCACAGTATACATTTTGTGTAACATAGTATGGATTGTGTGTTGCAGATACCTGGTGAAGTTCCTGGCTAAGCTGGCGCAGGACAGCGACGTGAACAAGATGACCCCCCCTAACATCGCCATCGTCCTGGGGCCCAACCTGCTGTGGCCCAAGACGGAAGGGTATGGAAACGGCACAATTCTTTCTACTATCTAGTCATCCACCACTATTCCTTTACAACAGTCTTACCGTGAATTCAGATACAGGTCGTTCTGGATCAGGTAGAGGTGAGGCAGGGAAATGGCGCCCATTGGGGATCAATACCCGATACCTTTGATCCTGGATTCTCAAAAACCTTAACCACTTTTGCACTATCCCCCCTCCCTACCTCACATCTTATTAATTTACAGTTTGTTTTTCTTAAACATACACAGTTAAGGAACGAAATGTTAACTATCTATTTATTAGTTCAAAGACTAAATTAATAAATGTATATTAATAAATACCTTGTATTTCCTAATGGTTTCCTCATGCTCCGTCTTGTGTGTTGTCTTGTGATCAGGACCCTGGCAGAGATGGCCGCCGCCACGTCTCTCGCTGTGGTTGCCATCATAGAGCCCATCATCCAGCATGCAGACTGGTTTTTCCCTGAAGGTAAAACCCTGTAATGAGTTGCGTTAAATGTAGTGGATTTAAAGGGGTTTGCGTGCGTGCGCGCGTGCGTGCGCGCGTGCGTGCGCGCGTGCGTGCGATTCATTATTTTATTTACGCTTTTGCATGCAGAATTTATCTTCAATTCGATTTTTAGATTTATATTTTCATTTATTTAACCTCTCTCGCTGTCTCTCTCTCTCTCCCTGTGACCTCCAGAGGTTGACTTCAACGTGTCGGGCATGTTCGCCCTGCCCAGCCACCTGGCCACCCCCGAGCCGGACCCTCCCGGCCTGGAGAAGAGACGTCCCGGCAGCATGGGGGGGCAGGAGGGTGACGGCCACACCCCCCGTAAAGACAGGTACCTGTCCCGCCCAAACCTCAGCCTCACCCTCAGCCTGCCGTCTCGCTCCCGATCCCAGGTGCCCCGGGGCCCCACAGTGTCGGCCCTCTACTTGGCGGCCGACGAGTCGGTCACGGTCACGGAGATGCCCACCGAAGAGCTGCCAGCTCCAAACTTTAAAGCAGAAGGTTGAAGGGGCCGTGATGTAGGGGCCCCTGGTGTAGAGCCTGGTTTAAGCCCCCTAGTGTTGGCCCCTGGTGTGAACCTCTGGCATAAAACCCAACACACACACACACACACACACACACACACACACACACACACACACACACACACACACACACACACACACACACACACACACACACACACACACACACACACACACACTCTTCCTTTTACTGAGAAACTAAGCTAATACTTTATTTTTGTGTGTGTGTATGCGTGTCGCTTCAGCACTACATTATGTGCTACCTTTTATCAAGGTACATTTTACATAGATTTTGCACGGTTGCCAAAGCCAATAAGTGTGTTTATTTAATTTAAGGTTAATAATGTACAGGAATGAACCAAAGGGGAAGACAGTTGAATGATTTTCAATGTGATGCATTGTCATTCTTCTGTGCTACTATGTCTTTCGAAGCGTGACTGTACTCTTGTGCAACTCTTATTCTTTCCATTAAAGCTTCGGTTTTACTGTGGCTTGCGGGCTGTATGTTTTGTGTGGGTCTTCCTACATTGCCTTCCATTAGTTCCCTCTCATCTTTCTATGCAAACAAGCAGACGTTCTTTTGGCTCTAAGACAACTGGGATTTCTTGTGTTGTCTCGAAAGGGGGAGTTCTTTTAACCGTACAAAGTGTATATCTCTCATTCTTTCTCTACCAGACACACACACAACGGGGTCCGTTCACTTTTTCTCCCAATTTCTCCCTATTCACTGGTTTGTTTAATGTACTTCCTGATATTTTCTCTTCCCGTCCTCCCCTTCTGCTCTCCCTCCCTCCGTCTTCCTTAGCACTGGTAACAAACCACCGGAGCCTGCCCCGCGTAGACTCGGCACTCTAAATAGAAAGCACCTTAGCTTACCCGCCTTCAAGTCCCAGACTCTGCCCCTACCGGAAGCTGGGGACTCACCCACACGGCCCCAAACCCCAGTCCAAAGCCCTACCCTGGCTATTGATGCGGAGCCGCTCTGCCTGGTGGACGGAGGAGGTGGTGGTGGTGGTGGTGAAAGTGGAGGAAGGGGTAGTCACAGGGGTTTGGTGCAGGTAGACTCATGGCAGCCTCAGCCTTTGTCCAGCCCCACCATTGAGAAGTTCAGGTAAGGAGACGTAAACCCGGGATCCCGTCACCTTGCAAACAAAAACGCCCAATCAGCTCCGTCCGCCTCTCAAATCAGCGCTCCAGCGACCCGTCGTTTCGTCAGCCCCGCCACGAAAATGTTGTCCCGTGTCTGCTCCGGTCATTGTCTTCACAGCGCAAGCACATTGCCCAGATTGATTATTCCAATATTGACAGTTGACGAGTTGAATCAAGGAACTCTCCATGTTGAAACGCTACCAGCTTGTTCCAGGAGAAGACATATTGGTTTGTTTACAGGCTTGGCCACTTCAATGGGCGATTGGCCACATTCTGTGCTTGATAATGCTCCAGATTTCTTTACCTGCCTGCCAATCTGTCTGTCTGCCTGCCTGCCCATCCCTCCATCTGTCCCTCTGCTTGATCATCGGTCTGCTCTCTCTTACGTGTCAGAAATTTGATTTCCAAATGCAAGACCAAATCACACAATCTTACATTTGTACTTTTTAAATTCCCTTTTCACTAATTTTTTTTAACAATGCTATCTTATACAAATTTTCCTGTTTGTTACCTACAAATAAACACAATCTCTAAACTATGTTGTTAATATGTTCAATATGTTGATAAGAGTCACGCCATTGTGTCATAACATCAATCCAATGTTATCGCCATCAAAGTAACTTTCATGGCAAACTAAATGTTCTGATTGCAATGCATGCATGTGTCCAACACTGATGTGAACTGAGAAAAGGGGTGTGAATGTGTGCGTGCGTGCGTGCGTGCGTGCGTGCGTGCGTGCGTGCGTGCGTGCGTGCGTGCGTGCGTGCGTGCGTGCGTGCGTGCGTGTGTGTGTGTGTGTACGGATTGACCTTCTACATGTATACCGTGTTCCCCCTCCACACAGCCCGGCGCGGGAAAACACATCCACCCCCCCTCCTCAGAGGAATGGATCGGCCCCCCACCTGACTGTGGGCACGCCCCACTCCCAGGGGGGCTCCCGAGGGACAAGTCCACACATGATGCGCAGGGGTAAGATCACACACACACTTTACACACCTGACTTTATAAATAAAGGTAAAGATATTTTAGGGTTAGGGTTAGGGACTTTTAATGACACTAGTTAATTCATGGATTAATGCACTATGAGATTTTTTTTGTTCATCCTCTGTGGCAACAACAGAGTAGCTTCGGCTCAGCTTGCGTCGTCTCCTGCGCTCCCACACCTCAAACTATCAAAATACATACTAGTATATAAAATGGATGTAGCATCCAGGAAGACCTCAGTTATTCCAACTGCATCCAATTCTCTTGGTTTATGAGGGTCGCCATCTTGTCATAGTTTGACTCTGCCTCATTTCCTCTAACCAAAAAAGGGCATTGATGTGACGTCGGGGGGAGGGAGATACGCCCATCTAGGTGACCTACAACGAATTAGCTCGTAGCTCATTCGTTTTTAAACAATCTGTTGGTACAGTTGACCGCAGAACAAGGAATCTTGGCACCGGAATGGACAATAGGAATGAACGCAGTCGAGGTCAAGATGACGGAGATAGTCTGCTAATCTTGAAAACTAGCCTCCGAGTCGGCGAGAGTCAGCGGCTAGCTGTCACTCAAGAGGCCGCGCCCCTAATTATTCATAAATGTTAACCTCCAATAAAATAAAAACTATCCTGCTAAAAAGAAATTCACCCCCCTCAGTGTTGTCATGGAGATATGAACTAAACATACTGACCAGAATGTTTTTTTGGACCAGGCTGTAAATAGGTTTAATAAGACTGTGAAAACGGCCTGTTTAACAAGTGAGTCAATGAAGAATTGCTCACTTTTGGTACCGCTGTGGTTGGGGCTTGATCTCAACATGGTGAAATCGTACCCCCCCCGCCCCTAGGTACCAAGAAGCAAGCCCCTGCCCCTCCCCGGCAGGCCAGCCCCTTCACGCCGCAGTTGGGCAGCCAGCAGACCCCCGGCTCCGCCTACCACCCGCCCATCGCCCCCAAACGCCACTCTGGCAAGGAGAGCCCCCAGATCCACGCGCCCAGCCACCCTCCCCCGCAGCCGCCGCTCAGCCCCACCCCCCCGGTGGCGGGAGGCGCGGGGGAGACGGACCGCTCCCCACCCAGCACCCCAACACCCCCCAGCACCCCTCCTCTGGACGCGCCGCAGCCCTACCCCTTGGTGCACCCCTCCTTCCACTCGGGGTCGCTGCCTCGCCCAACCAGGCCGGCCCCCAAGCCCCGCCCCCGGCCAAGCGGGCCGCCGCCCCCACAGCCGCCGGCCAATGAGGGTGAGAACGGCCTCCTCAACTCCGCCTCTAAAGTCATAACAGGTATAGTGGCGCTGGCTGTTCTTCAAATTAAATGATATATATAATGAAATGATATAGAATATTGTAGGGTATTAATTCACTTAAAACATTCACTATGCTGTTCATCATCTTTGGTTAAAATGTTTTTTTCTGCCATTCTTATTCTCAGTTGATGAGGATGACTGAGGAGTGAGCTCATAGGATTTATATTTAGTGATAAAACCAATTTTAGTTTTATTACTGCTTGCTGCAGTAGGAAGATGCATAGTCTAGGTTTATTTAAGAAAATACAATATATTATTAATTAGAAGTAGTAATGGGGGATGAAATAACAAAAATAAAATGTCCAGTAAGTACAAGTTTTTGGTTTTGGTGATGTTGCTGTTTAAAACCGCAGACACAAAAGCAGCCACCAAAGCTGCTGTGAAATGTAAAAAATGTGACAACGAGTAATGAAAATGGCCCAACTCAAGGGCATGCATCTGAAAATATCACTGTACGCAATTGGATAACTCTACGACCAAACAAACGAGCCAAATCCTTTAAACTTGTTCCTTTATGTTCATCTGTGTATCTGAACATTAATGGCTGCTGAAGTCACAAGCTGAGGATTTTTCCTGTGGTTTTCAACTGTGTTAATGACAATGAACGGATTTCCACTGCGCTCATGTAGGCTGGCACTATGTCTGGCTTGTGGTTCCACTGCCTTCTCTCTTCTACACACACTCTCTCTCGCTCTCTTGATAATCTTGTCATTGTGGTGATCTGATGCATGATGGGAAATATGTGTGAATATTGCAGATGTGTGAGCTGCTGAGATCTGAAAGGCAGCGATGGTAAGAGTTTGATTGGCTGATTGGCCCTGAAGTCCCTCTCTATCCGTGTGTGTGTGTGTGTGTGTGTGTGTGTGTGTGTGTGTGTGTGTGTGTGTGTGTGTGTGTGTGTGTGTGTGTGTGTGTGTGTGTGTGTGTGTGTGTGATCTATAACTAATATATGTATATTTTGCATTCATATATTTTGCATTCATAAGCCTCTCTATTAACCTGTGCTTTTTAACATTAACATGCATGTGGTCCCTACCCCTTGTTCTGTGCCGGTTCCTGTTGAATTGCTTTTGGATGCTAACACCTGTTTGCTTATTAACCCTTAACCCAAAAACTTGTTTTTTTGATTGTCGGTTCAGAGTATACAACTCCGCTGTGTTACGCAGGATGGTTAAGGCTTTTTTATCGTCCCACGTTCCCGCAACGCAATAACCACGCAGACACTTCAAAGAAGTCGTGAACGTTTATGGTTCTGCGTTGGGTTTTAGTTAGCGGACCAATCACAGCCCTTGCTACTGCGTCACCTCAACGGAAGGTTACAATTTTTGGGAGGCGCACGTCCGGCCCTTGCGGTGGACGCAAGGAGGGTCCGCAAGGACATAAGGGGTCGGTAACCCTTGTGATGCGCGAACGTGGAACCATAAAGAGCTTTTAGGGTGGCATTCATCGACGGTGTTGAATTGGTTGGATGACTATCTATAGGCTCCATTAGCAACTACTCTTACCCTATACCTGCTCATTAACGTGTATCTACCATAAAAACACTGGCATACTTGACAGTGTTTTTAAACCTAACCCAGGTTAATTACTTAATTCACTATGAAGTCATGTAGTGTTATTAGTGAGTGAATCTTACTTATTCCTTACAGACCTGCTTCCCTCAAATCCAAAGATGTATAACCTGATGAAATTAGGAACACTACACTGTTCAAACCGCCGTTGTAGAAATTTAGTTGAATTGGAGATCTCTTATACATTTACATTTACATTTTCCATTTAGGGCATTTAGCAGACGCTTTTATCCAAAAAAGCACTTAATAAGCATGTTAGATCCACGTTGGCTAGCTATGATAGAAAGAGGGGTTTCAGATTTTTGTATTCGTTGAAGGGTGTTTGTGTGTTGGATTAACATATCTATTTATATATATATAGATAGATATATATCTTTATCTCTATCTCTATCTATATCTGTGTGTTCCCAATGTTGAAGGTAGGTGTTTTTAGGGCGTGTGCTTTTAAGTATTTAGGTTGTGCGTTTTCTGTTGTGTGTGTGTGTGCCTAAGGTCTTTTGGGGGATAAGATAAAACAGGGCCTATCACGGAAGCTCCTTCTGCTGCTTAATATTCTTCTCTCGGCTACAAGGCAAAGAGGCAAGCCCCATCATCAAGCCGATTGGACGAGCCCTGATTCCTGTGGTTGCTGTGGACCAACCGGAGGAGAGCTCTGCTGGTGAGGAGCCCTCCCCGTCCCCAGTCCCCCAATCAGATCCTGAGGACGTGTTGGAGAGCACCATCATGTGAGGAGCGACCTGGAGGTCACCATTCACACTGACCAGCCAAAAGATTTTCTTCTCCAATCCGCTTGCAGAGATCACTCAGAAACAAGCACATAAAACCCCCCGACTGGAGGTCCTATATTATAGAAAACAACAAAACACACAGCGGCCCTCTTCTGATGGCTTGAACTGAGACTAGACCATATAACCTCCTGTATCAAGTTCATGTCTGATAACATGGGATCAGTCTTGCTTATGACAAGGTTTTGTATTATTTTATACTTTAAGACTGGAACTGTATAACCTGGACTCTATACTCCCTAATCTTACAGAGCACATTCATTATCACTCCCATTTTCTCTGAGTTGATTTGTCCTCGTACTATGCCTATTCACAATGCAGACATTCTCTATATTTTCGCTATTTTGTAATCTGCAATTCTGTGTTTGAAATTGTTGCAGGAATGTCAATTGTGAATCTATATTTTTTTGAAAGAATTGTCAATATTGCCTTTGGTTTTGCAATTTGTATATGTATGTATAGAACACATGACCTTATTGGACCTATTGTTCAATTTCATGGTCATGTGAGCAAAAATATGGTTGAAAAGGGCCAAAAGAAAAGAATGTTGAAATTATTAGTTTCCTTCGTTTTATAGCTAATAACCAAATATTTAGGCCACAAAGAGTGCAATATATTAAAAATAATGGCAATAATGGCTTTGGTCTGATAATCGTCTTTCATCAATACCAAGGTGTTGACCTATCTTGTTTTTTTGGTATTGTTTTTTTTTACCTTTTTCTTAAATAAGTATTTTGTGACCAAAACCAAGTTCCATATCTGTAAGTCTAAAACATTTACAGAGTTGTGACACTGTATCTTAAAGGGATTAGTAACGTTTATTTCTCTGCACAAAATATAATTTTTTCATTAAAACAATGCATCTTTTACTGCTTTATTTTAACATGTTGCTCTAGCCGAGACTTTAAGGTTTTTTATTTTATTTTTTGTCTATTGTAAATGAATGTTTCTGGGGTCTTTCTCTATAATCTTTGGCGTCACTCCTGATCATTTCCTATATCAATAAATGCCAAGTGGGTCAACATGTGTATTTAAAAAATCATATTTATTATGGAGAGTTCATGCTGCTGAAAGGCAAGGCAAATATCAGGTTTCAGGGATGTTACTTTTCATTTTGTCCAGGAGTAGTGAAATACATAATATTTTTTCATTTTCAAGACATGAATAAGTTGAAGTCGCAATATCTATGTTTGAGCCCCTCCAATTTAGTAGGCGGGAGATTTTCAGAATTTAAAATACAAAGTGTTGCGTTCAGTCTACCTGGCTGTGCAACTGTGTGGTGGGAGTGGGAGGGGTTTGGGGAGTGTCTATAGTATGGATAATAAAAAAGTTGAGGTTCGGGCTTAGCAGCATATATATATTTTTTTTATATACCAGTTGTAGGATGACATTTATATTGAAATCACTGTTCAACATTGATTTCAGATATGTCCAGGTTATTTTTTTCCATGAGCTAGTTGAAATGTTACACATTGCGACTTTAAGGCGAAAGACAACAGTTATTCACAGGAAACATGAAGCAATTTAAAATCTAGATCTCAATAGAATTGGACACATTTACAGACACAGTGACTCCCAAAAATGAGTCAGCCCGTCATTTTACATACAAAACCCTGTTAATAAATAATGACTGAAATTAATGAATGGCCACCCCCTTTATTAATAAATTAAACAAGGGGGGAGCAGAAAAAGCCAACCACTCTCATACACTAATTGATGATGAACCCCAGTGTCCATCAAAAAATTTGACCGGTCTGATGATTGGTTGTTCAGCGTCTTCTGTTCAGGCCCAGTAGCCAATGAAGAAGACGGTCACCGACATGCAAACGATGAGGTTGAAGTTGACGGCATGCCGCATGCACGGCTCCTCCTGCAGGAGGCGGGCGGGGTCCTGGGACAGAGGAGGAACTGGAGCGGGCGGGGCAGTCTCCCCCGGCGTCCTCCTCTCCATGCCACACAGCCAGTAGAGGGCGGACGACAGCCGCGACTGACTCGGGACGCTGGTCACAGAGGAGGACGCAGAGTCTGGACGGAGGGGGAGATGGAGGTTCAGAAAGAAAACCAACGTACCTTGTCAGTAATACGTTGTAGACAACAACGTCTTTCATCAACAGACTACGTGAAATGGGGGGAACAAATCTGCATGAATCACAAGCATCTAGAGCTGTACACTGTAGTGCTTTGGGAAAGTGCTTTAGGTGGGGAAAAGGTACTATTTATTATTCTATAGGTTACGATACCATTAACTAGTCCGTCATCGTCTGTATCAGACTGGATATCAGTAGTTAGTATTGAATGTGACCACATGACACATCGCATTGACACGTGTGACATCACTAGCAGTTTGGTTGGATGTCATCGCATTGACACCTGTGACATCACTAGCAGTTTGGTTGGATGTCATCGCATTGACACGTGTGACATCACTAGCAGTTTGGTTGGATGTCATCGCATTGACACCTGTGATATCACTAGCAGTTTGGTTGGATGTCATCGCATTGACACCTGTGACATCACTAGCAGTTTGGTTGGATGTCATCGCATTGACACCTGTGACATCACTAGCATTTTGGTCGGATGTCAAAAGTGCTGAAAAGGCATATGATGCCCCTTTGGTTATGAAGTTGGTTATAATCCCTAAATCTGGGAACCAGCAGTCCTATTATGCTATAGCAGAACTCCTGGGAGGAGACGTCACAGAGCCTAAGTCGGAAACCACAAACTGCGAGGGGCGGGGTTACGCCTTGTGTTCTGTTTCGTTACAGAGATATTCTACTGAAGAAAACTCTTTTGTGCGAGTGGAAGAAGCTTTCAGATGGGGATTTGATAAGTGTATTACTACAGTGGCCCGTCTGTGTGTTCCTGTGTGGATTAGGAACTTTCAACAGACACTTTTTTACCGTTTATAAGTTCTGGCCGAAGTTTGTATCCACCCATTACTCACTTACAGATCCCGGCCTACAGCAACGTCATTGGTCAAAACAAATACCAAGCAAAACAAAGTAAAATGCCCCGTTCAACCAGATTTGTGCTCATCTGTCTTCATACTTCAGATATTATTCTAAATTCTGATTTGTGGGACAATCACTTAACAATGCCACCACAGCTTTTGTTTCTCTGAATAAACAGTGCGGGACATGGAGAAGATAGACTCACCTTTCCTCTCATGTGTCACTCCGTTGCCCTGCGGAGGGTCCGTCTCTACGGGATGCTCCTCCCTGGGGTCGACCTCCATCTCCTCCCGTGTCTCCATACCCGCCTCCACCGTGAATACCTGCTCTCCCGGGCGCGTTTTCACCTGGTCGTATCTGGTGAACCAGGTGAGACGGCTCACCTGGTTCACCGAACAAAACAAACACGAGACACAAACCATTTAAAACAACTTTGGCAGAAGGGTTCTTCCATTGTCTTCTCACCTCCATTTAGAAAACCCTGATGCAATTTCTCTACCATCTCTCCATGACAAAGAAAGAGAGCCATCAATGTAATGGGATGGGGAGGGGTCAATGCTTAAAAGTCCATAAAATGGTGCTTAAATTAATGATCCTATCATAAACAGCATAATTCAGGTATTCTGCATCCAAATTAAATATCACACTGAGGTTTAGAAACATCTCATCTCCTTTTAAGGGGTAATAACAAGCGTGGGGGTTGAAGAGCCAGGGAGGGCTATGTAGATTTAGGAATCAGGACCTCTGACATCTCATGAAAGGTGCTTTCCCAAAGGACAAAATCTTTGTCCTTGTCCAGGGGTATTGGGAATGAGCCCCCCCTAGGGCCCTCTAACATCTCTCCCAGCACCATCACGGTATCCCATCCACTCATTAATCAACAGGAGTAGTAAGGCTTTTATAGTTTTTTTTTATTTGTTTTTTTAATTATTTTTCATTTTAGTTGTAGTCTTTTTGTCTTAGGTGAGATTCAAAATGGTTAGAAAAATAATAATATAAACTCAAGCAAAGTGTTAACCTATACGGGGAGCACAAAACAATTCGAAGAAGCAAACGTATTTTAGTTAGTTTGGCATACACAATATACAGTTTCATTTGGTCATCGCCATTTTGTAAAGACTAGGTCTTTTTTTTTATTTCAGTTAGGGTTGAGGAGCTGTGATAGGTCACCAGACTGTCGGTGGCGGTCTGATTGGTGGCACTCACCTGTTCTGGGCGGGGCTTCTCCGTGGCTAAGCTGATGGAGACCACCAGCACCAGGGTGAGGAAGGAGAGCATGGTGGAGAAGTAGAGGTAGTGGACGTCCTTCACCACCGCCGGCCGGCTGTCCTCCTGGGAGCACAGAGGGCTGGGGTACACAAAGTCCAGCACCATGCGCACACAGCCCACCAGCAGGCCCACCGCTAGGCCCCAGAAAGCCCCCTGGGGAGGGGGGAGAGAGGGAGGGAGGGAGGAGAGAGGGGGGAGGGAGGGAGGAGAGAGGGAGGGAGGGAGGGTGGGAGGGAGGGAGGGAGGAGAGAGGGAGGATGGAGGGAGGGAGGGAGGGAGGGAGGGAGGGAGGAGAGAGGGAGGAGAGAGGGAGGGAGGGAGGGAGGGAGGGAGGGAGGGAGGGAGGGAGGGAGGAGAGGGAGGAGGGAGGGAGGAGAGAGGGAGGAGGGAGGGAGGGAGGGAGGGAGGAGAGAGGGAGGGAGGGAGGGAGGGAGGGAGGGAGAGAGGAGAGAGGGAGGAGGGAGGGAGGGAGCGAGGTTAGAAGATAAGTAGGTGGAATAACACATTTGTCTAACTAACTGAAAATACAGATAATAAATGAATGCAGGCACACCCAGACATAAAGACACAGACACAATGACACACATACAGACACACAAATATATTCAATTTCAGATGTTTGATGACTTCAAATACAATTCTTTCTAGCTTCCTGAAGGGGCTTCAAAAAGAGGTGAAACAATTATAATTATACACAGATATATATACACGTCTGCACTTCTGGCACATTTGGCACATCTTTGCCCAAAATAGTTTCTGAGAGATGTATGTTCTTCACAAGAATAATCCGTCACGTGTAAACCTCACAGCTAGTTTATAATCTGGTATCCTATTTTTTGCTAGCGACGTTATTTCACCTGTTTTAAAACTAAAACCACAATTAATAAACGAAGTCTGCAGTTCAACACCAGAGCACACATGCTACCTTCTCATTGGTCCTCTTCCAGAAGCAGCCCAGGATGAAGACGATGGCGACGGGGGGCTGCAGGTAGGTGCTGATGGACTGGATGTAGATGAAGAGCTGCCCTCCCTGGCTGGCCTGCACCACCGGGATCCAGAGCACCGACAGCACCACCAGCACCAGCACAAACACCCTGACACACACACACACACACACACACACACACACACACACACACACACACACACACACACACACACACACACACACACACACACACACACACACACACACACACACACACACACACACACACGCATGCACACACCACATACATGTTCACAGAGAGGGACACACACATGCATGAATGCATGCACACACATACACACGCATACACACATGCACGCACCACATACATATACACACACACACACCCACACACATATTAAACCTGGTAGCAAGCCAGCATCATATTGTTCGACTGCTAGTTGTTTACTTCATCACAGTATATTGGACTTGGGGGTGGTGGTGTTTGTGTGCGTGTGTGTGTGTGTGTGTGTGTGTGTGTGTGTGTGTGTGTGTGTGTGTGTGTGTGTGTGTGTGTGTGTGTGTGTGTGTGTGTGTGTGTGTGTGTGTGTGTGTGTGTCTGTGTTACCATTATCTGATGAGGGATTGGCAAATTAGAATAAACTCTGGGCAAAGCCATCCAGTGCATCTTATTGGTACTGAGGGAAGAATCTGTGTCCCAATTAATAACATTAACACATCTTAGCACGCTAGCTCTATCCCACCCAAGACAGGGGTTTGAGGGTACATTTGGGAACCTTACTAGGAAGTTAATGTCTTGAGTTTCATTGTAATTACAACGAGTCACGACTACTATTCACGATACTTTAACCATAGTAACTCACAGGTGACATGTTATTAGTGAGCAAGTATGGCCAAGGCATTGTGCTCAGAGGTGCCAACAGGTAGACTGTCGCCTGGCATTGGGGTACGAACCCAGAACATTTTGTCAGGGAGTCCAACACCCTGACCACGAAACGTGGTCAGGGAATTATGTGTGTGTGTCTGTGTGTGTGTGTGTGTGTGTGTGTGTGTGTGTGTGTGTGTGTGTGTGTGTGTGTGTGTGTGTGTGTGTGTGTGTGTGTGTGTGTGTGTGTGTGTGTGCGTGTGTGTATGCGTGTGTGTGTGTGTGTGTTTGTGTTTACCTGCCCATAATCTCAGATCCAGCTGTCCTTTAATGTTATAGTAGAACTTCTGGGGGAGACGGCACAGAGCCTGGGCCAGAAGGGGATTTTAATATGTGTTTCTACAATGGTCTATACGGTGTTGATGTAAGGTTTCCAAACTGTTTTTTTTTACTGTTTACTATCGCGGCCCGAGTTTCTCCGTTAAGTGCTTACAGATATCTTCCTGCAGCCCCCTTATTGGTGAAAACATATATAAGGCAAAACAAAGTTGAATGACCCCCAGACATGGGGTAGAAAGCCGATGTCTGGTGTGCGAAGGCTCACCTGCCCACGATCATGAGCTCCCACTCAGAGGCCCGCGGCCGCGAGTAGCGCCACAGGTCCATGGTGAAAATGGTGCTGGAGCTGTTGAAGATGGACGTCAACGAGGACATGAGCGCCGCGATCATCACAGCCATCATCAGCCCCCGCAGGCCTGCCAGGGAGCACGCACAGACTCGCACCCGTTAAAATACACACACGGTCAAATATACACACGCACTCGTTCACACACGCACATGCATGCGATTATTACACGTAAAACATAGGTACCTACATACAGTATAGACATGCATGCACACAAACAAACACACAAATATATGTTAGCAGATCAACAGACACACAATCGAGACGCAGAGAAAGAGCGGGAGAGAGAGCGAGAGAGACAGAGGTAGAGATAGAGAGTCAGAGAGGGTAGATAGCGCTAGCAGCAGTTCTCTCACCTGAGGGCAGGAGGTCCATGACCAGCTTGGGGTATGCTATGTCTGAGCATCCCACTGGGTTGCCACACACCTTGGTGCACACCTCAGGGTCTCCACACGCAACCTCATCTGCACACAGCAACCATAGTCACACACCTTTATAATCATCCCCAACCAACACATTCACACACCGTTTGTTAACGGCGCTTAACTTAAGGCAAGGCAAGGCAAATTTATTTATATAGCTCTTTTCATACACAAGGCAGACTCAAAGTGCTTCACATATAAACATTGTCATACAATAAAATAAAATAATAGATAAGTAAAAGAAAACATATGCAAAGAAATGAGTAAAATAGAAAGTGCAATGTATTTAAGATCAGATCAACAGTCTCTCTGGTATCTGCATCGGGACTCCAACCCGACCTAAAGGAACTTGGTACTTTCTCTGGGACTCCAACCCGGATTCTAGTAACCCTTATCCTTTCTCTCTGGTATCAGATCATGTATCTTTCTGGTAAAAATAGAAAATTAAATTGAAAGTTAAAAAGGCTTTATTGTAAGTAAAATTGAAAGTGCAATGTATTTAAGATCAGATCAACAGTCTCTCTGGAACCCAAGTCGGGACTCCAACCCAACCTAAAGGAACTTGGTTCTTTCTCTGGGACTCCAATCCAGATTCTAGGACTCTAACCCAGATAGAACTTGGAAACGTCTCCCACGGAGCTCGGTATGCCAACACCAGATGATGGCTCACTTTTTTACCTCTCAGATTCAACACAACCAATATCTGTGATTCCACGGCAGGAATCAAAACAACATAACTCTAACCACGAACCAAAGGAACCCACGTCGGGACTCCAACCCGACCTAAAGGAACTTGGTCCTTTCGCTGGGACTCCAACCCGACCTAAAGGAACTAGGTCCTTTCTCTGGGACTCCAACCCGACCTAAAGGAACTAGGTCCTTTCTCTGGGACTCCAACCCGACCTAAAGGAACTTGGTCCTTTCTCTGGGACTCCAACCCAGATTCTAGGACTCTAACCCAGACAGAACTTGGGTCTCAACCCTTATCCTTTCTCTCTGGTATCAGATCATGTATCTTTCTGGTAAAAATAGAAAATAAAGGGAAAGTTAAAAAGGCATTTTAGTAAAATAAAGGCAAAGTATTTAAGATTTCGCAGAAAGCTAAAGCAAACATAAAAGTCTTCAATCTTGTTTTAAAGGTGCTCAGAGTTGGGGCAAGTCTTAAATCCTCAGGGAGTTTATTCCAGCTATTTGTAACTAAATCCTGCTTTCCCATGTTTCGTGTTTACAGATTGGTCTCAGAAGATCTTAGTGTTCTAGAAGGCTTATGTAGTGGAAGCATATCAGTTAAATATTTTGGGCCTAAACTATGTAGGGATTTATAGGTTAGCAACATGATTTTAAAATCAATTCTCTGACCTACAGGAAGCCAATGTAACGATTTAAGAATTGGTTAACTTTGACCTGCCATCCCTCTCTCATAACCTTTAGAATACAGAGCTTCCAGTACAAGTACAGATCAACACAGTATGGATGTACCAATACTCTGTACACAAGAACGTGGATAGGGTACAAAATACCCTACAGTACATACAGTATGATACAGTTTCATTGCTGAGTGCCAGGGTGTGTTAATGCTGTACCAGGATACAGGATCCTGCTGATCATGCCAGGCAGCAGCATGATGAAGAAGGGGAGGATCTTCAGGTAGGCCGCCAGCAGGGAACCTCCCTTAGCGTGGCTCAGGGTCTTAGCAGCCAAGGAGCGCTGAACAATCACCTGCACGCAAAAAGACCCTTACTCAGGGTGTAACTTTTTCTACATTGAAGCATACAGCTCAGCCGTTCATGAAACGGCAAATCAACTCAACTCAAACCCAAACCATTCAATATTATATATACAATAATATAAAACATGTATAATACGCCATGTCCGTTCCCCATAATCCATCCTCTACCCCATTTACTATGCAGTAGATCAGGACTTCATCCAATGTCCCTCACTGTGAATTCAGATGCATTGTCACACGCTAAACTGAAAGAAAGTGCTGCAATCAATAGAATTCAACATCTTTTTTTTGTTAAACAAATGTCAAGTTTATCATAGGAAGAAGGGAGATATGATCTAAATACAACATCCTAGCTGTTCCCGGAGTACAAGGAAGACCGTAGACCGTGAAGGTTTCAGTCCTCCGCTCACCTGATCCGAGCACCAGTACCACATAGACGGGATGGACATGCCGATGAAGATGCCCGGCCAGGGCAGGTCAGAGGTCAACGGGTCCCTGAAGAGGTGGAAGGCATCGTCGCGGGGGAGACCACAGGTAGAGTTGGCGACCCTGACCGAGGGGATGGCATTGTGGTAGCCCTGCAGGAGCGCTTCCCATCCACCCACCTCGGCAAAACCTGGTGGAAGAGGAGGAAGAAGAGGATGAGGAAGAGGAGGAGAACAAGGAAGTCAGAAAGTCTGGAAATCGACTTGATTGACAATGGCTGGAAGTCAAGTCAAGTCGATTTTATTAGCAAGCTTAACTAGCCTACATCAAGGGGTGAAAATGCATTTCCTGCAGAAAAGGCTGTTCAAAGTCCTCTTTTCCTAAATTACAATTTTACTATTTACTTCACGTTTAAAACGAAAAATCCAAACAACTAGACTCTGTGACTACTGCCACTACCGCCACTAAGTGGCAGTAGTCACTCCTCTCCCTTTGCGGGAGGGGAGTGCTGCTTCCAGGCAGGGTTAGCGGCGAATAGGTGTCCAAATGGACAGCCATATAACGGTAAAGCAAGAAAGAAAGGATTTTAAAAAGTACAACTGTTCAACATTATTAGCAGGCTAAAGAGTTCAATTAGAATCTAGTTTTTACATACTGAAAACCATGAGGGTCAAAGCCCCGGCCAGCATGATGCATGTCTGTACAGCATCAGTGTAGATAACAGCAGCCAGACCACCTGGGAGGACAGAGACACACATCGGTTTAATTTTCCTATCCAATGTAGGAACGCAAAGGAATTCCTTACAATATCAAGGAGATGATATACAGATGGATAGCCCGATAGACAGATGGACAGTGCGCACTATCCATCGAGAGAGAGAGAACTATTTAGTAATCTTCTTCTTCCCCTGAGAGAGATGGAGACGAGAGAGAAAGGTAGAGAGAGAGAGAGAGAGAGAGAGAGAGAGAGAGAGAGAGAGAGAGAGAGAGAGAGAGAGAGAGAGAGAGGGAGAGAGAGAGAGAGAGAGAGAGAGAGAAAGGGTTGTTACCTGCTATAGTGTAGACAGCAGTGATGCACAGCAGCACCCCCACAGCTAAGTAGAGGTTCCACTGCAGTGCCCTCTGGATGAACACTGCCCCGGCATACATGTCCACCTGAACACACACAGACACACGCAAAAGTATGCACACAAACACACACACACACACGCACACAAACAGACACACACTCACACAAATGAGCACGTATTTCCAGTTTTAAAATCAGACATATTCTGGATTCTTTGAGAAAGAGTTTAGAAAACTTCTTACTGATATCTTAGTGAAGATATAAATGAATAAATATAAGATGGATATGAATAACTGTATTCTCTTGCCACCGAATCTCTTCTGCAGATATTCTGGCATGGTTGTAACCTTGGGAGGAATAGGGTCAAATGATTAATAATATAAGATACACATTTAAAGTTTATCTGCAGATGTGGATCTCTCTAGGTTAGTTCATGATCTGAAATGAGTGTAAATGTGTGTGTGTGTGTGTGTGTGTGTGTGTGTGTGTGTGTGTGTGTGTGTGTGTGTGTGTGTGTGTGTGTGTGTGTGTGTGTGTGTGTGTGTGTGTGTGTGTGTGTGTTCAGCTGTACTGTATATGTGTGTTTGATGTGTTCATATCTTACCCCAGATGAGATATATATGGGCAGAAAGAGCCATCCCAGCAGCAACACCATCAGCATGCCCTGTCATAGACACAACAACAACAACTATCAACATACCCCTGCCCTGCCATGGAAACAACAACAACAACAACAATAACAACTATCAACATACCCCTGCCCTATCACGGAAACATCAACATACAACCATCAACATACCCCATAACAACAACAACCATCAACATACCCCATAACAACAACAACCATAGAGAAATCCCATACCCTGACATGGAAACAACTTTAACTACAGAAAATAGAACCATAAATGTGCCCGCACACTGCCATAGAAACAACAACAGAAACCACCATGAACATACCCCATACCCTGCCATGGACACAACCACCAGCATCTACATTATCTTGTAGTCAACAGTCCAGGCATGACATCTTGTCGTACTTGACAGATAACAATGACCAAATGTGACACTTTGCAACATTTTCCATCTTAGAGCTCCTTCTGTGAGAGGGCTCTGCTTACGCTCCACTCGTACGCGATGGCAGCAATGCCAGCCGCGGCCCCAGAGCCAGCTAGCCCTATGAAGTGGCCACTGCCGACGTTGCTAGCGAACAGAGACGCACCGACCTGGAAAATATTACAAATAAAAGTCATTCATCTATGTATTTGATATATATTTTGAAACTTTGCCCAGGTTCGGCCCCGGTTCGGCCCCCATGCTGTTCCAGAGGGGCGCTCATGTACTATTATAGCTTGTTTAAACCCCACATGAATAATAGATGAACAAATAGTGCAATAGACTTACAGGCAACCATGTCATGTTCTTCCCTGCGAGGAAGTACCCATCCACTGTACTGCGTTTGGTCCTCCACATGGACTGGAGATAACAAAGAAACAGGTCTGAATCAAACTACTATAACATTGGTAACCCTTTCATTACAGTGTCCTTGTTACAGTGCAATTACAAATGTGATAAGCAATTTAAGGACCTGTGAAAGCATGTACTTCATGTGTTCTAATACTACGGGACAGCCTGTAACCATAGAGTCATCTCTTCGATATGAGATGGAAAGCAGTTGAGAAAGCCCTTCTGATAAATCTCCGTTATGCCACAGGTTCCATGTGGTTCGTAAATGTTATTATAATATATATATTGTTATATAAATTCTGACATGTGGGACCGCTTCATACTAATAAAATTAGTGATGCAACGCAAGATAACTTTAATTAAATACCATACTAACCCAAAGTCCTACGGCCATCACCAACACAAAGTAGAGCACCAGTACCACTATGTCTACCGTCTCCAGTGTGGCTTGGCCTCCAGGCAATGGGGGTGCCATGCTGGTCCGAAACGTCTCCTCCATCTGGTAAAAGGTCAAGGTAACATCAAGGTATGTGAATTGTTGAGTAGAAATCTAAACAGAAGCTATTGTCTTGGACTTGAATGAAAACATTACAATACATCATTGATAGCGTACACTCCACACACACACATGAGACCCTGATGGAAGAATAAAACAACATGGGAAATAAACATCTAACGTTCATCAAACTAAACATGAATCCATAACCAAAATTTATCATTGACATACATTCCGATTCAAGAACAATGAGAACCAACCTACCGCAAGCACTCTGGATTTCAGCGCCAGTGTGTCCTGGTTATGTTCTTGTTTGTCCTGGTGATCCTCATATAAATCCTAGAGTTTGTCACGGTGTCCATCTGAGGGTACTCACCTCAGACCGATTCAAGAGTATCATATGACCAGAGCATGGTGCACACGACTGCCCCCCACACAAACAATGTCCACCTTTAACCGTAGGCTTGTCGTGCCCTCCTAAAGGGTGAGCGTCAGCCGGCTCAAGGATCAAACTCCACTCTTGTCTTGCTAGATAACGTGACACTATCTGGTTAAAATGTAGGAGACTCATTAACATGTGTTGAATATGAAAAGTAATATTGGTTAACTCAAGCGTTGGTGACATCAACGCTGTGTTGGCCCTTTCATGAGCCTGACTAAAACAATGCAGCGACGTTGTGTACTGAATAACATACCCATATAGAGATCAGTCTGTTCTGTGTGCATTCATCCACATTTTGCTTTTACTTACTATATGTTGTTGATTGTTGATGAATGCGTGAAAAGTAAAGCCAGCAGAAAAGTCCAGGGTTGACAAGCTCCGGATTTTTTTCAAAATACAAACAAACAATCAACACCAAAGAGTTAGGTAGACAACAAGTTTAATTCATTGCCCATTGCATGTTGTTACATGTTGTCAGCTTTACCCCAATACAAAATACATCCTTAATCTTTATGGAGTTAATTATAAGACAATGAAGTTGTATTATTGTGATAATTATCAAAGTAATAATAATAATTATGATAACGGATTGAATTATATAGCGCTTTTCTAGACACTCAAAGATACGCTTTACAGTGAAGGGGGGACCTCACACACCACCACCAGTGTGTAGCACCCACTTGGGTGACGCACGGCAGCCAACCTGCGCCAGAGCGCTCACCACACACCAGCTTGAGGTGGAGAGTGAGGGAATTAATGAGTCAGCCAATTATACAGGACGATTAGGGGGCCAGATTGAATGAGCCTGGTCATATAAAGTGTTCTTAACAATCAGGGGTCAGAGGCAGAAGCGATCCATGTAATGTACTGTAGGACATTTGCCATACTTTTTTCTTTCTCTGTATTTTATTGTTGCTTTCAACTGATTGTACAGCATTTAAAGTTTGTGAAAAATAAGTGCTCAAAGTGTTCTCCTAAAGTATTCAGAATCTTCTAACGTATAGAAGTTATTTAGCTTACAGCATTTGTCACACTGAGTTAAAAGACTAATGTTACTTATTTCAATGAGACTAAATTATCAAATGACGATATGACAATATTTGGCTAGATTAAAAAGTCTTGGCATGTTGATATTTACTCCTTGATAACAAAGTGTACTTAATGTCAATGATTTCAGTACTATACAATGATAGATTATCTGAGTTACACTGCATGAGAAAACATTTCCTCAGCACAGACAGCTTTCAAACATTTGTATATTGCACATTCAACATCATACAAAGCAAAACATTGCACAATGCCCTTCCTAAGGTCTAAAAAATCCTCTCTCGAGGAGGCCTCAAAATATTGTACAGGTTTTATACAAGCCGCAAATCTCTGAAATGATTTTGATTTGTTTGGCTCTTCACATCATTATATGTACAGAGCTTAAGAGATCTGGTAGTGAAAGCGTTTGTACAGGCTTCTAGTAAGTGCCTTACACAAATGGCCTGAAAGGTCTTCAGATGGAAAATGGCAACATAAAGACACAGTGGCATTCTCTTTCAGAAAGGAGCCATCAGGTGTTCATAAATATATTGAAAATACACTCTTAATAAATTAATGTTATTACATTCAGTGTGGTGGGCGCCTTACTTACTTAAAGAAATATGGCCGTTTGTGGTTTCTTTCAAAGAAACATTAACTAACTTGGTTATATTACATTCTTATAACAATAAATATTAATTGATACATTTTCTGAATAATTTCACAAAAACGACTATACTTCATATCTCTATGTAATAGATGTTCATGAATTTCTTTGACAATGTTTGCATTACCAAATAGAAGGTCAATCCCCAAATGTTTTGGTGGCAAAGCAAAGACAGAAAAAAATGATTGACACTGTATAAAAATACAGACACAGTAACATAATAAAACAAGATACCTTTTTAGGTATCTTATACTCTAGTTAGCAAATCGTCTTCAACCAAGGCTTTGTTTTGAAGGAAAAACACTGTAAGCATAGAGAACACAATTCCATATTATATTCTATGAAACAACACAGTTTGAGTCATTCCGATTTCATCAAGTCACTTCACTCCAAAGCTCATAAAGACCAATGACTTACAGCCGCATGTACAAACGTGTGTGTATTTATTTGAGTGTGTGTTTATGTGTAGCTGTGCATTTACATGTTTGTGTGAATGTGTTTGCGTGCGTGCGTGTGTGCGTGTGTGTGTGTGTGTGTGCATGCGTATGTTAAATGTGTGCGTATGTGTGTCTGTGTGTTTGAGCATGCACATTTCTGTTTGTTAGTGTGCAGTAATTTGTTAATGTATTTATGTGTGTGTGTGTGTGTGTGTGTGTGTGTGTGTGTGTGTGTGTGTGTGTGTGTGGGGGGGGGAGTGTGTAAGTGGGTGTGGTTGGGTGTGTGTACATGTTACCAGGCCAACGGCGAGGCCATCCGTGGACTTCTTGGACTCTTGGGGATTTCCCCGGTCTGTTGATCACTTAAAGCTCTCTGTGGAAAGAACATTGACAGGTTTGTTATTTAGCCATCATCCAAATATCCCTAAAAACAAAGCAGCTCAGTACTACACAAATGAATGAATGAATGAAAGAATGAAGCAGTTAGGTATCATTCTATGAATTCACTTTAAATGGCTTTGGATAAAAAAACATCTGCTAAATCACAATTCTTTCAACCATTTTTTGGCGGGGTTAATATTGGTGTACTGGGGGGGGGGGGGGGTTCACCTCAAACTTGCTCAGGAACTCGCTGAAGATGCCAAAGAAGACCTCTGTGTTGGTGGCCTTGCTGTCCTCCCCAAAGTAGGAGGAGGTGCGGGCGAACTCCTCCATGGACCTCTGCTGCAGAGACTCCAGGGACTGGATGGCCGGGTGGCTGTTCTCCAGGAAGTTCTGCACGTGCCCGTCAAGGATCGCCCCATTTGGACATTCTTTGCTTTATTTCTTTGTGTTGTGTTTTTTAACCCTTTTTTTTTTTTTACAGTTATTGATGTCCGAGTTAGATATCCTTTTTCTGTATCCCTGCTGCAATTTTAAGGCTAACCTGATGATGATTTGTTACACAGAGCTATCTTGCCTCCTTAAGGGCAGGCCCCCGATGTTTCAAAATGAGCTATACAAACAAAGGTATATTATTTGTACTATTATTATAAGGAAGCAACACAAACCAGGGGACACTAGTGGATATTTAAATGGTTAGAATAATGGCCGAAAGGTTATGCATTTGAATGTCCACAGCCTTCCTCATCCTGATCCAGGCTAGATGACTGTAACCCCCTGCCTGTTAATGACAGGTATCTAAAAAATTAACTGTAAATCGCTTTTGATTCCAGCATATTCAATTAATATAAATAGCAGAAAGTCTATTGTGTTCATGTATGCTTCAGACTGCTAAAGAATAATGCACTGTAAATCACTTACAATAAAGCATATTAAAAAGTGACTATAGCAGAAATTGTATAGTGTTTATGTATGCTTCCGCTCAAGACGAGGATATCTGTTCATTGTTTCAGATATAAAAAATATGCTTAAACAACCATCCTCATATAATAAGGATCCAGATAATTCTGTTTCTCTTCTATTTAAAGGATACACTCATGACGACGGCAAAGCGGTCCTCAGAAGTAGCAGGCATCTTCTGGCAGGCGGCTCTGGTCTCCTGTATGGTCGTGTGGAGGTCGTTCATGTCTGACGTGATTGCCCTCTGGTTCACTGTGGACAAACACTTGGGGGTGATATCATGTTTGTGTGTGTGTGTGTCAGGGGCGATTCTAGGGAGTGTGGGGGCCCCAGGCAGAGGATTGTTGACCGGGGGGGGGGTATGGAGCGATTGTTGACGGGGACGGGGACAGGGGGGGTATGGAGCGATTGTTGACGGGACGGGACGGGACGGGGGTATGGAGCGATTGTTGACGGGGGGGGGGGGGGGGTGGAGCGATTTTTTTATTTTTTTTATTATTTTTTTTTTGGCTCTAGGGGGCCCCCTAGTAGTGGCCCGGGGCCCCAAGCAATTGCCTGGTATGCCTAATGGGATGCAGCGCCTCTGGTGTGTGTGTGTGTGTGTGTGTGTGTGTGTGTGTGTGTGTGTGTGTGTGTGTGTGTGTGTGTGTGTGTGTGTGTGTGTGTGTGTGTGTGTGTGTGTGTGTGTGTGTGTGTGTGTGTGTTTGAGTGTGTGTGTGTGTGTGTGTGTGTGGGTGGGAAATGCTGTGCAATGAAATAGGTGATGGAATCATATCCCTAATGTACCTTTGGCTGCCAGTGGAATCATGGTTAGGTCTTTGGAGAAGTCCAGCACGTCAGGAAAATGTTGGCACAGAGACCTGACCAGGATGTGCAGAAATGTTGACTTCCCATCAACTGTTTTGGTGGTGCTAAGCTACAAAGGACATGGTTAATACTCAAGTTAGTATATTTAGTTAACATATTTTGATATATAACAAAACAATATTTAGTCATTCATTTGAGTAATTGATGGGTTAATATGCACCTCTGTGAGGAAGTTGATCTTGAAGCCTGTGGTCTTGTTGGTCTTTGGTTGACCATTGTTCAAGTAGTTGCCCATTGCCAACACAAACTATAAAAGTACAAGAGGGAAGAAGAAAATTGTGAGTCTGGAATACAAATGACATTCATAGTGAATATTATTAGACTTTTATTACTATATATATACTGACTATAAGAATGACTTATTTTCTACTTAGAGTGGCTGTTGAGGTTGGGGTAATTCAATGAAGGAATGGGACTTTAAATGGAAGAATACCAGGCAGATTATATCTGTTTAGACACATGACAAGCGCATTGTCAGCATTTTCCTATCTTATCTTAACTGCATCATGTCGTAAAATCTGCCTTATTGCGGAAATACCTTTCCGCATCAATTCCCAACGCTAACTGCAATAGTTTATCTCAAAACACTAACAGACCTCCAGTATCTTGGCAAGCTTCTTGCTAGTCTTGAGCTCCAGCGAGGCCTTGTAGATACAGTCAAAGCCTCCTCGAAGCTCATCCGTCTTCTCCTGCAGGGAACACTTGAAGTGGAGGCTCTGGAGACGCGTCTTATACTCGGGAACCAACAACATCTGGAGTAGGAGATTAGCAAACACTTAGCTTAACAGTTATCCAAGGGGATAGCCTTATGTTTATCCCAAAAGTTAGCCAACAATGAGCTAAACATTTAGCTTGTTAGCCCAACAGTTAGCTCAACAGGGGGTCATCCCTATGTTCCCCGGGTCCTATGTTCCCCGGCCCGGGTCCTATGTTCCCCACTCGGGGAACATAGGACCCTTTTTTTTAGAAAAGGTCCTATGTTCCCCGTTTTTCCCAAAAAGGGTCCTATGTTCATACATACCGGGGAGCATAGGACCCTTTTTGGGAAAAGCGGGGAACATAGGACCCTTTTCCCAGAAAAGGGTCCTATGTTCCCCGCAATCTATCAATCTTTAAAAATATTTAAACTTTGACGTGACATTCGCGTGATAACAGCCAATCAACGTTCAACCGGCCAACACAGTGCAGTGCAGTCCGGGGTGAACTGCAGCATGGAGGAGAAAGTGATTGTTGCCGTTTGCGACTCCCGGAGCTCTTTATATAATAGTATATAATATAATATAATTGTATAATAATATCACCGCCAAAAGCTCTGAGCGCCTCCGGATGGCCGTAGCGCGGGGTGCTCTCGTAGGGGTTGGGCTTCTCGGGGTTTGTTTACCGGCGTATGAATAGACTGCGTCAGGTTCTCCAACGTCTCTCCCTCTTCCACAAAAGGTAAAGACACTTAATGGTAGTTATCTCGGCCGGAATTTGGCAGTAATGGTGGAAAAAGTAACAGACCGGGGAACATAGAACCCTTTTAAAGGGTTCTATGTTCCCCGGTCACATACATATCGGGGAACATAGGACCCTTTTTGGGAAAAGCGGGGAACATAGGACCCTTTTTTTTAAAAAGGGTCCTATGTTCCCCAGTCTCATACAAAGAGGGGAACATAGGACCCGGGGAACATAGACACGCTCCCCTCAACAGTTATCCCAACACTAATCTCAACGGTTAACTCACAGACTAACAGTTAGCATGCATTCCAATCAGTCAACACATAAACAACCCCCCTGATAACAAGTTCCACAAAGCGTACTACTCTTAAATGATCTGCCTGTACTTACATTTACGTGTATTTACAACACTTTGGACCGTTTTTTGCAGGGAATTGAACATGCAGTGGCCCTAGCCACTGCACTAGTATTACAAACAAATCACATGTTCGGATATGATCTCTACCTGCAATACGAACTGGTCAGGCTCACTGAGCTTGCTGGGGTCCTGGCGGTATTGCTCGTACTGCTTCACCTCCCCGGCGTCTGGGGCGTACAGCAGCAGCTGCTTGATGTGCGCCGACTCCAGCCTGTCAGAGGCCATGGTCATGAGCACCTTACGAAGCTCCCCCGGCGACAGCTTCAGGTGAGCAATAAGGATGGCTGGAGGACAGGTAAGGTCAAAGGTCACGCACAAGTACAACATTTTCTTGAACAATACAAGGAGATTTGGACAATAGGTGGTGCCTTTGTTAGTGCGTGATGCTTACAGGCGTTGTGGGCTTTTTTATGGGAGAGGATTTCAATAACGTCTTTCTTTTTGAACGTCTCTGGTTGAAGCAATGGCTCTGGAACCGACACTAAACACATGGCAAACAGTGGGAACAGTGTAATCAAATGGGCTAGCGCCTTGCATTACATTTAAAGGATTCCGTACCCAAACTCACGTACAGTGGCACGAACCTTGGCTCTTTTGAGTCCCAAAATGCAATTCTAAATCCAGGTATTTCACCATGTCATTCAGCTTGTCGTAGTCCGAATTGGCCCCAAACTAGAAAAAAAACAAATGCAAAGTCGAATCTGATCTATTCCTTTTCCAATCTTGTTTTTATCAATCATATCCCCCACATCACCCTTCTCACCTCTCCCCAGATAGTGCCCTCTGAGTTCTCCACCTGCTCCCAGCGCAGCCTCTTCACGCTCATGTGATGAGAGTCCATCCTGGACAGGGGAGGCCTGGGCAGGGGGGGAGGTGAGCAGGGGGGAGGCAGAGGAGGCGGCGGCAGAGGAGGCTCCGGGTGTTTCGGAGGGTCCGACAGAGAGTGTGGCAGGGATTGTGGCTGGACCTGGCCCGGGGACTGCTTGTGGTGGGGCTGCAATGGGGGCTGACACTGCAGCAGGAGGTGGGAGGGCTGGGACTGCGGGCGGGTAGCTTGGCCTGGAGGTTGGGCCTGGTGGGGTTGAGGGTGCTGGGGCAAGGCCTGGAAGGTAGAGGGTGTGGTCTGGTGAGGCTGTAGCGGCTGGAAGGTGGAGAGGAGTGGCTGGGGCCTGTGGGCTGGCTGACCTTGTGGGGGGTGGATCAGGTGGATCTGGGGCTGGTAGTCCTGTGGAGGGGGCTGAGGGGTCATGTGATGGATGTGGTGGATCTGAGGGGAAGGGGAATGGGGGTGGTGGGTCTGCTGGATGGAGTGGGGTCTCTGGGGAGAGGGTTTGTTGGGCTGCGGGTGATGGATCTGGTGCTCTGGGTGTCTGCCTTGGGGCGACGCCTGGACCTGATGGTGCCCCTTTAGGCTCCTTCGGCTCTGGTGAGACGAGCTCTCTCGGGTGAACTGGACCGGCAGGGAGGCGGGGTCTTGCTGGGTTTGGTGCAGCAGCTCAGCAGAGGAGTGGTGGGGCTTGGCTTGCTGCATCTGATGGGCCTGGTGGAGCAGCTCTGTAGAGGAATGATGTGCTTGGACTTTGTGCATCTGATGAAGCAGCTCGCTGGAGGAATGGTGCGGCTGCCTCTGACTCAGTCGGTGAACCTGGCTGAGGAGCTCCGTGGATGTGTGGTGATGCTCGTGGTGCATCTGGTGGGCTTGGTGGTGCAGGAACTCAGACGAAGAGTGGTGGGCCTGGGCCTTGTGCATTTGGTTCAGCATCTCATTGGAGGCGTGGCGGGTTTGCGCCTGCTGCATGTGGTGGATCATTTCGGCGGACGAGTGGAGGGCTTGAGCCTGGGCTTGGTGCATCTGGTTGAGCATCTCAGCTGACGCATGGTGAGCCTGGGCCTTTAGACTTTTGCGGCTTTGGTAGACGCCTTCGATGTAGTGACCCTGTTGACCTGGGTGGGCCGTTTGTTGGGATGAGGGCTGGTGGGGTGATGGCGCTGACCGGGAATGGCGCCGGTGGGGGTGGCCCTGCTGGGCTTGTTGCTGCTGCTGCTGCTGCTGCTGCTGTTGGTGCTGCTGCTGCTGCTGCTGGTGCTGCTGCTGCTGCTGCTGGTGCTGGTGCTGCTGCTGCTGCTGCTGCTGTGCTTGCTGCATCTGGTACAGAGGGTGATTAGTGCGCGTTCGGTTTGAGTCGGGAGAAGGAAGAGGGGGCAGGGATTGGTGAAGCTGCTGGAGGGGATGTGGCGAGTGGGGTGAATGCTGGGCGGGGAGCGACTGGTGGCTCTGATAGATTTGTTGCAGTTGCTGCTGCTCTTGTTGGTAGGCTTGCTGCTCATGGTAGGCCTGGCGCTCCTTGAAAGCTTTCTGCTCCTGGTAGGCCTTCTGCTCCTCATACGCCTGTCGTTCTTGGAGCTCCTGATAGATCTGTTTGGCTTGGAGGGCTTTCTGCTCTTCGTAAGCCCTCTGTTCATCATAGGCCTTCTGCTCCTCATAGGCCTGTTGCTCTTCATAGACTTTCTGCTCTTCGTAGGCCTTCTGCTCTTCGTAGGCCTTCTGCTCCTCATAGGCCTTTTGCTCCTCGTAAGCCTTTTGCTCTTCGTAGGCCTTTTGCTCCTCGTAAGCCTTTTGCTCTTCGTAGGCCTGTCTCTCTTTGTAAGCTTGTCTCTCCTGGTAGGCCTGCCTCTCCTGGTAGGCCTGCTGTTCCTGGTACAGTTGTTGCTCTTCATAGGCTTTCTGTTCCTTGTAGGCCTCTCGCTCCTGTGTCGCTTGCTGCGCCTCGTAGACCTGTCTCTCCCGGTAGGCCTGCTGTTCCTGGAAGGCCTTGAGCTCCTGTATCGTAGCACGGACCTGTACGTCTTCTCTGGCGGGCAGGACTTTGTGAAGGGACTGCCGCTTGGGCAGCAGATTACTCCTGGGGGGAGGTGGAGGAGGGGGTCCAGACTTGCGGCGCATGGGCACATAGGCTCTGGGGGAGTGCTCGGGGCTGTAGACCAGTAGCTGCTGCGGAGGAGGAGGAGGAGGAGGAGGAGGCGGAGGAGGTGGCTGGGCTGCGGTCGGGGCAGAGGGAGGCGCCGGAGGTGGTGTGTCATTGAACTGGATGGGCGGCGGGGGGGGAGGAGTCATGGGCGGAGGCGGGATGTGGTCGGAGGAGGATGAATAGGTGAGGGAGGAGGCGTTTTCCTCCTCTGCACTGCTGCTCTGCACGTCACTCGGGCTGCTGAGCTCCGGGGCCACGAAGCCCCCGTTCTCCTCGTCGTCCTCTCCCAGGTCATCTTCATCGTCCTCTTCGTCCTCTTCGTCTGGAAAGCTCATCTGGACAACATCCTGGCATTACCATCAATCATATTATTATCAGCTACACCGCAGATGCCCACACATAACACGTGACATACTCCGAAAGCTATTTAGGAACCATGCTGGACCATAGTTAACATTTTTACAGGATGATTACACACATCTTTGCATTAATAATCGTGACAGTACTTACTTACATCAATTGATGATCAGTTAGTCTGTCATCTTCCGAAGCCAAAAACTAAGCTAAACTTACAGTTTGATTGGTTGCTCCAGGGACATGCCAGCCTACCTCTTCGTAGTCATTCTCAGGACTCAGGAAATCGTCGACGATGGCCACCCTCTGTCCCAGCTGCTCACTGAGGGCGTCCAGGAAGCGATCGGTGTCTTCTGACCGGGGCGGCTTGGAGAAGGTGTAGCGCCGCTTGCTGCTGCGATGCCCCACAGGGCTTGGGGGGTAGTCTGGGGGGTTGGGCGGCGAGGGCGGGGGGCTGTCCAGGCTTACGTAAGGGTTCGACTCAGCACTGATCTGGGTGGGCATCCCGGAGCTGTAGAACGGGGCATCCGGGGGACTGGCCATTGGTTCTGGCCATGATGTGGGCGGCGGTGGGGGTCCCTTGCGACCGCCTGCAAAGAAACAAAATGATAGGGATGATTAATAGGGATTAATAATCGGGAACAGGGGTATGGACGGGTGAGGGGTGAGTTCCCCACCTGTGCTGGCGAGCATTGTGGGGGAGGAGGTGCGCGAGATGGGCTCCACCTCGAGGAGGCTGTCCTGGGCTGGGGGAGGGCGGTTCTTCAGGGACTTGGACCTCTTGGACGAATACATGTTCTCCAGCTCTGCGTACACTGCTGACAGCTTTGTAGAGCAATGGGGAAGAGTGTACCGCTTTATTATTAATTCAGTAAGCAGATGCTTTAAAACAAGAAATGTCTTACAGTGAATTCAGATACAGGCGATAAGCAGGTAGGGGGGAGCCATCTTGCTCAAGGAAGCTTACAAGTAGCCTGTCAAACTTGGGGATCGAACCCAGTTCCTTTCGGATGGGAGTCGAACACCCAAGCCACTACATGATTATGGTTACAATAGTGTTTAAAAAGGTTACGTCTTCTAGTCTGTCTATCTATGTATTTTTGTGTGGTTCTTTGTTAATGGCCTTTTTTTCTTGGGAAGTACATTGGTGAGGTTGTTGGGGGTCTCAGGCAGGGAGGTGCCGTCCCCTGACTGTCTCTCCCCCGGAGCCAGCCTCATCCCCGTCTCCAGCACTGGCTCTCCACGGTAACCTTGGACGTAGAACCACATCTCAGTCAGTCATCCGTGATAATGATCCGAATGATCTGTGTTTAAGGGACTAAGTGACTAATTGATAAGAACTACTGAAAAGCAGGAATCAAAGCAATGTTTCATATTCAATGTAAGCTTGTAATACAATCATAAATTGGTAACCACCTTTCTAGTGGTAGTAAATGCCCAGGTATTGGGATTTGAAAAAAGCCTAACAATTCAGTTTTAATCCAATTCAGGGACAAACATCAATAACCAATCAAAATAACAAAAGCTCACAACCTTTTTTAATAAGAGATGAATTAAAGCAATAAATAATACATAACTTTAACTGTGGGGATTTGTGAAACAATTGTGAGAATGATGAAGATGATGACGCAAACAATTATGATGATGATGATGATGATGATGATGATGATGATGACGATGATGATCATGAAGAAGATGCTGAACTTGAAAGATAACATCCCAAACTGGTCCCAGCCCTCAAGGCTCTCGTACCCATCCCCAGATGGGTGCCTATGACCAGGTCGTCAGAGCTGCGGCCCCTGACGCTGCTACGGTACGTGGTGCCGGTCACCCTCATGGAGCTGCTCCGCCGGTGGGGCTCAGGGGCCCCATCATGCTCTAGGGGAGGGGGGGGCGGTGGCGGTGGAGGGGGGACTGGAAAACACATTGGGGGGGAGGGGGGGGGGGGGGGTGTTGGTGGAACCCAAAGTGAACAAGGCCAGTCAAACTGAAGATGTTGTCAAGTCAAGTCTATATATATATATACATACAAGCACATACACACACACACACACACACACACACACACACACACACACACGCACACACACACACACACACACACACACACACACACCTGCGGAGGCTTTGAACCCGAGGAAGCGCGTGATCTTGCTCTGGCAGTGCTCCTGCTCCTCATAGGTGAGCAGCTGGTAGATGAACTGCCAGATCACCTGTTTGGCCGGGGTGTCCAACACCGGGAACACATCCACGATCAGAGTGTCAACGTTCCTGCTGACGAGGAAACAGCAGAAAGAGGAAAACAATGTCATAAATTAAAAATATTGGAAGGAGACTAGATAAATAGATACATAAATAAATTAATACAGGGAAAGAGACGATAGGAAAGATAGTGGAATAAGTAGGACATATTGAATGCTAACAATATTTTCATCTTGACTTAACGGTTTTTGTTTTTTATATTATTTCTTTGCGTCACTGTTAAATTCATATGAATCTTATCATTATTATTATACTTTCTTGCACTCAACATAAATGAGCCCTTGACGAAAACAGCAGAATTGCTTAGTTGGGGAATTGTTAATGCTACATCACACACTTTGTTAACAAGCCAATCTTGGCCCCTTCAATGTAGCTGCGATGGTGACGTCTCTTAGCTACGGGCAGCAGTCAACACCGTTTTCAGCTAAACATTCCTACACTCAATCCCCCTACGCTCGCTGCCGGGTCTCACCTGTGCTGGAAGAAGTTCTCCAGGGCCTTGCAGATAGTGTACCTCTCCTGGATGGTCAGCAGGTGCTCCAACTGCTGGCCAAAGGTGCGGCCGTGGACCCTGATGCTGGGAGGCAGAATGTCAGCAACCCACTGCAGGGAGCTCAACACCGGGGAGCGGGAGCCCTCCATGGGTGGACCCCCTCCGCTGATTCCTCCTCCTCCTCCCACCAGCTCCTGCTGCTCTACCAGGGAGAAGGAGGCCGGGCCGTCCTCCACTACCAGCGAAGGCATGGCCCCACTGCCCTGCAGCATGGACACCACCTTCTCGTGGGAACACGTCCTACAGGGGAACACACATACCAAGCCGGCTGAAAGGGTGGCGAAAACGTGGAGCTACACATGCCGTTATTCTGAAATCACTTAAAAAATATCTTGGTCTTGTGTCAAACATAGCCAAATTACAACCAATAGCTTCAGTCATTGAGGGCAAAAAAAGGACCTATGGTAGGCCCAGATTTTTTTATTTAGTTTTACAAATCTAGAGTAGGGCTGGTTTGAGTAATTGGCTTTGCATCCTCTCCTTCTGCCCTTGTAGTCCAAGACATGCTGCCCACCAGCTTTCAAAGTGCAATGCAATACACAATATACAACCACTGGTGGATTTGTATACATTTTATTCACAAATTGTCCCTCCCTGCTATTTTGTAGTTCACCAAAACACCATGAAACAACTTGAGTCTCACATACTTATGCCACCATACGCCACTAAAAGTGCACCATGTTCGAAGATAAGGATGCTCATAAGTGTACCTTGTACCAGAGCACCCTAGGACGAAGATCGATGATCGATCTCGTGATTGTATCATCCGATCTGAGGCCGCATGTTTTGGACACTCGGGTGAATAGAGGGTTAGACAACTGACCACAGTCTGGTGGTATGTTGGATCAGGGGAAGGGGGAAGCTGCAGGGTTGCGGCTGCAGCCGCTGCTGTGTCAGAGGCAAAGCAGCGGGTGCTTATGGAAAACTGTCCAGCCCCTTAGGGGGGGAAACGGGGAACCATCCCAGCTGTGTATATTAAGGATGGGACTTGTTGACTTCAACTGAGGAGGTAGTCGGACAGAGGAGGAGGTACTGACAGACTGACACACCCTCTATTTTACAATCAGATCTTGAGGCTGATGGGGGTTCTTCCTCAATTCCCCTGGGGGAAGTCACTTTAGTCAAACAACTCCACAATGGTCAAGCCCCAAGGATTGATGAGATCCGGACAGAAATGCTGAAAGCTCTGGGTGTGAAGGGGCTGTCTTGGCTGACCCGACTCTTTAAAGGAGTGGCAAACCGGGGTGGTCGTTCCCGTGTTCACAAGGTGAACCAGAGTGTGTGTGCCAATTATAGGGGTATCACACTACTCAGCCTCCCTGGAAAAAGCCTACTCCAAGGTGGTGGAAAAGGAGGGTTCGGCCGATAGTCGAATGTCAGATTGAAGAGGAACAATGCGGATTCCGCCCCGGACGTGGAACCACGGACCAGCTCTCGCAAGGATCCTGGAGGGGGCCTTGGAGTATGCCCATCAAGTCTACATGAGTATCTCTGTAATCTCTGTACCCTGAAGGCGACAGCTGTGTGCACGTTCCAGGCAGTAAGTCTGATTCATTCCCCTCCACCAGGGCTATGCTTTGTCATATCGAGGCGTAGTCATGGTGGGGAGGGGTTGCAGTTTGGTGGGTGTTGCTTTTTGCAGATGATGCGGTCCTGATGGCATCATCGGCCTTTGACCTTCAGCAATCACTGGATTGGTTCACAGCCAAGTGTGAAGCGGCTGTGATGAGGATTAACACCTCTAATTCTAAGGCCATGACTCTCAGCCGGAAACCGGTGAATTGCCTACTACGGGAAGGGAATGACTTTCTCGAGTTCAAGTACCTCTGGGTCTTGTTCACGAGTTAGGGTGCGATGGGATGTGAGATTAGCATGAGAATCGGAGTAGGGGGGGCAGTATTGCAATCGCTTTTCCGCACCATTATGAGGAAAAGAGAACTGAGCCGGAAGGCCAAGCCTTGAGATAGGGTGAGAAGCTCAGCCATCAGTGAGGAACTCAGAGTAGAGCTGCCGCTCCTTTGTCTATACAGGAGTTTGTTGAGGGGGTCTAGGTGGAGAGATTATGTCTCCAGCCTCGCCTAGGAACGCCTCGGGATTCCCCGTCAGAGCTGGTCAATGTGACCCGGGAAAGGGAAGTCTGGGTTCCCCTGCTAGAGATGCTGCCCCTGCGACCCGACCCCGGATAAGGGGTTGAATATGTTTGTATGTGTGTGTGTTTAACCGTTTAAGCAGACACTTTTATCCAATGTGTCCTACACTGATTACAGATACATGTCAAGAATCAGGAAGGGGCTAGGCATCTTGCTCATGGATGCCTAAAGGGGGTTGTTGTTTATTGAGGGTTAGGAGAGCAGACTCAGCCCCACCTCATGTCCAGTCCGTTCAGAAACAGAATGCGGTCCCCCGGTTTGAGACCAGCCTTGTCAGCTGGGCTGCCTGCAGAGAGAGAGAGAGTGAGAGTGAGAGTGAGAGAGAGAGAGAGAGAGAGAGAGAGAGAGAGAGAGAGAGAGAGAGAGAGAGAGAGAGAGAGGGAGAGAGAGAGAGAGAGAGAGAGAGAGAGAGAGAGAGAGAGAGAGAGAGAGAGAGAGAGATAGAGAGAAAGAGAGAGAGAGAGAGAGAGAGAGAAAGAGAGAGAGAGAAAGAGAAAGAGAGAGATAAAAAGAGAGAAAGAGAGATAGAGAGAGGAAGAGAGCGAGAGAGAGAGAGACAGAGAGTGAGAGAGAGAAAGAGAGAGGGAGAATAGGGGTTATCTTGCTGAAAGACACCCACAGGTGAGGCTGCAGATAAGGGGGATTGAACCCGGTATCGTTCAGCTAGGATTGGAACAGCCTAGCCGCTAAATGACTCACGCTATCTATTTACTATAGAGCATATGCTTTCCACTACAACTGGACTATCCTATCCCCTACCTCCTTGCCCAGTTGCCAGCTACAGATACCAGGTCATTTGCTTTCTCTAAGCCACTCCCATAATGATAAGACTCCTCCTGTTGGCCCATCACATCATCAATCCATTGCATGACGGCAGCGCAACACACATAGACACACATAGTTAGAGCAAAGCCGTGCTCCTTTCTGGTCACACAAATGTATTGCAACGGGTCACTATTACCGTTAGCTTACCGGGGATGACTGAGTCAATCCAGACAGGAGCATGGCCTCGGAGTGTAAAGCCAAAGCTCAAGTTGCCCTTGCACACCCTCACTGTCCTGGGGGGGAGATTGAGTGAGAGACAGCGAGTGAGTGAGAGGGAGAGAGAAATATATTTATATACATATATAGATATATAGAGAGAGAGAGCACTTAGCACTTATTCATGCTTGTAATATTGAGTGTATAGCAAGGATCATTTATTTATACTATACCTCTGCAAGTCATAAAATTATGGGCGGAATGTGGTTACCATAGAAACTCAATACCGTCCTCAGATTTGCTGACACTTTGCACAAGTTTGCAGCCCTGTGGGACTAGTGAGAGCGGTGGTATAATAAGGAAGAGATATTTTACACCATGATTTCTATATGCTTTTAGTTCGGTAATTACATAAGCTAATAGAGATCTATTTGCTTTATTATGAAGCTTTTCCCGCCCTTTCCGAAACAATGGGACTCCAATTTGCAGACCACAGACGGTATGCCCTGTTGTGCAGATGACTTTAAGACCCCAATTCTGCATACAGAGAGCCCTTTTTAAACATGGTCAGCTTATCCCCAGAAGATAATATACCACTACTCTACTTATTTATGAAGACATGAGACCACTCATTAGAAACTAAAGCAAACTAAAGGAAAGTTGACTTGAACCACGGAAGGTTCACCTCGACTACCGCACTTAAATACGTTTTTGGACACCTTACAAGTAGGTTATTTTTGTTTCACTCTGGGTGGGGAGAGCAAATTAAGGTAAATTACTAAATAGAAAAAACAATGACGACTTGGGGACAGTTTTTTCAGAAGTGCTAGTGTTGCATTTTGCCCTCTTAGTGTTGCCTTTTGCCCTTTTTTTTTACATTTCCTCCTTCCTCCTTAATTCCTCCTTCGCCACAGATGAACATCTGATGAACTTTTAGTCTTTTTTGTCTTTGTATAATTAAGCTGTGCTGTATATGTGTGTATGGGGGAGGGAGGGTTTTGTATTAACAGTGATACACATATACAAGAAGACACACAAATAAACACCAATGCACACAAACACACACACACCCGCACGCACGCACGCAAGCCCATGTACACACACACACACACACACACACACACACAGACACACACACACACACACACACACACACACACACACACACACAAACACAGATGAAGAAACTTGAAGTCTCCTCAACAACACCAATCCAATCAATTGTGGGTCGGAGGTCACTGACCTGCAGCTGGTGGTTGCCATTGGGCCCCCGGCGGAATGCCCAGCGATGAGCGAGGTGGTCTTCCGCATGCCGCGGGTGGGCATGACTCCTTCCTCGGCGTGTGTGCGCGGCACAGAGCTGGCACGCGTGGACACCAGCAGGCGCTCCGGGTGGTCTTCGCTGCGGCTGCGGCGAAGGCGGTTGCGGCTGGGGTCGCTGAAGCTCCGCCCCTTGATGCGGCTCATCAGACTCTGGGACACCACGTCGTCGAAGCGCTCCCGGTGCTTCTTGGGAATGAAGATCCTGGCGAACATAGCGGACATGTACGCTAAGTGTCACACAGTAAGCACAGTGAAGGTCTCGACCCCTTGACCCGACGCGGGGAAGGGTTAAGGGAGCAGCTCAGAGGTTCAGGGTGTAGGAGAGAGGCTCGAAGAGAAGGGGGCTCTTATCAGTATTGACCAACTAATTCCCGAGCAAGGTCTCTTATACTGCGACAATCCTGACAAGAAGAAGAAAGTAACGCATACATCCTGCTTGCAAAGAATTCCTGTCAGGCCGATTATGAAACAAGTCAGGTCCACTACACCGTGCAGCAGAAGAGCCTGGGTGGAGCCACTCAATAATTCTCTCTCAAAGTCGTGTCTTACTAATATAACAGACCAACATTACCAACGAATGTTACCAACCAATATTACCAACCATTATCACCAGCCCATATCACTAACTATTATTACCAGCAATTTTACAACTTATATTACAAACTAATATTAGCAGCTAATTCAAACCTGATTCTTGTGCAATTTACACTATTGACCAGAAAATGAAAACACTGAACTGGAAAAAAAATATTTTAGGAACAATCCTTCCCAATTGTCCGGTACCAATCCCAAATCCGGTAACTGAACTAATCTCTGAGAGTGTTCTTGTCTTCTTAAGAATAAAGATGAAAAATAAAAGCTTCTTCCATTTTCACAGTACGTCTTTGTCCAGCTGTAAGATCCACATAATTGGTTCAAAAATAGCTCCTGTTCATGATATCCTCATGGGATCGCCACACAAGGCCTTGTTTGCAAGTGTGTGTGCGTGGTGTGTGTGGTGAAGAGCATGTGTGTGTGTGTGTGTGTTGGGCGTAGGCATGTGCCTTGGGGTACGTAAGTATGCATGCATGTGAATATTTCAGCGTTCTGTGCACCTTCGCGGTGTCTCAGTGTGTGTGTGCGTGCATGCGTGTGTGAGATCTTAGGAGCTTGTTATTAGATGAGTAGAATCTGTTGTCCATGTAAAGGTAAACGTCCGGATCCTCACAGCCAGGAAAGCACACAGTCCTTCTGCCACCACTTGGAGAAAACATCAGTTCCCAACCCCTCCTACGTAAACTATCTCTCGTATGATCCCTCCTTCCTCACTCTCTACTATATTCCTCTCTCTCTTCCTGCATCCCTCCGTCCCTCCCTCAAGCTCCTTCTCTCTCCTCCCAGCTCCCAGCTTCTCTTCCTTTAATACAGGACACTACTTCTAGTTCCATATCTTACTCATTGTTCTTTGTACAGAAATCCATGTATGCACCCAGTGCACCATTATCACTTTCTGTCACACACACGCACACACACACACAAACACTCACACACACACGCACACACACACACACACACACACACACACACACACACACACACACACACACACACACACACACACACACACACACACACACACACACACACACACACACACAAACAAAAATACACACACAAACGAACATACACACGCACACACATGCACACATGAGAGAATATTCTCTGCTAGGATGGGACAATTATTTTATATAGGTAGATTGAAACGAGTGACAGAAATGCGGGGACAAAGTGGTTGTTTCAAAACGCAATGACTGTCTTCAATGCTGTCCTTTAATGGTCTTTAATGCTGTCCTTTTAACCCTACACACCCTACCATCATCCTGCATATATTCCTCCAGCAAGAGTGCTTTTCCCTCAAAACAATGCGACAATCACATATGTTCTGCACCACCCTCTGTCTTGCTTTCATCTGTTTTTCTGAGACAATATCTCTTGGGCTGTTTCATCATCCCTCTGATGTAGAGGCTCAGCTCATATCCTCACCGGTGGGAGTATGACTTCACACTGGCTGGCTGGCTGAAAAGCTCTGTCAGTGAAACAGGGGCTGTGCAGGTGATTGTGGATGTCTGACACTGATACCAATACAGTAAAACGGCTTGACTTGAAGCCTGCTCCAATGCTAATAGTGAGCACTAAATCACAAGATCTTTCTCATCAGGATTCATAACGGAGAGGATTCTGATTAATATAGTGTTTACGAGGCTGTCTCTAAAGCTGTTTTCCTTGTCTTTATTTCCATTCTCATGTTTTCATGGGTTTCGGCGAATTGCAAATATTGGTGCATACTGAATATGTGCACAGACTCATGGTGGTCTGTAGTAATAGGTGAACTATTCCCATGAACTATTCCCATAATGTTTTACAGACTTTTACATAATTGGAATGCAATAGTTGTACTTGAGGTAATCTTATAGTGCTGTCAATTAGTAGGTACCGATTCAAATCCCATTTTAAAAAACAGGAAACCGGTTGAAACTTCTCAAAAAGAGTTATCAAGAGAACCAGTTATTCATAGAGAACTGTTGCTCAGCG
This sequence comes from Gadus morhua, assembly GCF_902167405.1. Classification (NCBI taxonomy): domain Eukaryota; kingdom Metazoa; phylum Chordata; class Actinopteri; order Gadiformes; family Gadidae; genus Gadus; species Gadus morhua. The sequence continues at coordinate 15,633,915 of NC_044049.1, read as the reverse complement.
TAGCGGCTACCTTGGGAGTGGTTCTTCAGAATTTAGAACAAAATGGAGGCCTTGGCTCACACACTTATAATCAATGCAGAAAATGTGCTCTTAGCTTAAGGGTATTATGTCTCAAACACATACATAGGTACAAATACTTAAGCAAGAAGATACTACTAGTCTGTCTCTTAGTCGCAGAGCAATGTGTATGAACCTGAATCTGTATTTACAAGAATAAGGACATTCATGCTTCAATGTTATCATATTAAATTGATATGGACTATTATTATACATGATCTGTATTGCACCAGAATGTATATTCCTTCCGGCTATGATATTAAATCATCTGAGGTACTTTTCTTTTAGTAGACCTCAGCAAAAAACAGATATTTTATTTATTATTAATATTAATAATAATAGTAGTAATAATAATAGTAGTAATAATAATAAAAATAAAAAAAATATCCATAAAAGACTTAAGGGTCTGCTCTACATCGCCACCCACAGGACAAACACTATAGAGCAAGTACAAGCTGCATAGCTAGCTTACTACGTATTGAAACATTAGGGGCATAATGTTGAGTGTGAATGAATGAATTTACTGAAAGACACATCAATAATGATAAAGACAGCGAGAGAGAGAAACACTGCATAGAGGGTGAAAAAAATAGAGCCCTAAAAGAGGAAAGAACCAGATGAATAACAAGAGAGATGGAGGGTTTGAACTAGAAATCTTTCTAGGCCAGGGTCACATACCAAGTGTAAAGATATCGCGAAGATATTTGGCTGATTTGAGTTCAATGTAGGCCACAGAACTTTTAAAAGGGCCCTCAATTCCCACCACGGCTGTTCCGCTTAGCTCAGTAGAAGTTGAACAATTTCTCAAAATGAAATACTTACATTTGCTTTATTTATTATTTATTCCTCAATATTTGCAGAACGTCAGTGACGAGACTCGGTTACGTTCCAAACATTTGCTCCTTTCAATGTCATTGCAAGACCCTTAATCGTCTGGTCACCGTGACTGGCTCTCGGCAAACATGAATGAGCAAAAAAGAAAGTCGATTCAACCAAGAAACTTTGTTGAATGTAGGATGTAGGACTTGGGGTGACCTCGATTAGAAGGAGGCCGGTAGGATGCTATAATTAGATTCAAGGGAGGAGCAGGGCTGGATCAGGGACACGACACACAGAGGGGCCTGAATAACAACAAAACTCATTAAAGGAACCATCATTCTCGTTGATACAGCCTGGAAACTCTTTAAAGGAGCCATCATTCTCGTTGGTACAGCCTGGAAACTCTTTAAAGGAGCCATCATTCTCGTTAGAAGACCTGAAAACTTGTTATAGGAGCCATCATTCTCGTTAGTACAACTGGAAACGTGTTAAAGGAGCCATCATTCTCGTTAGTACACCTGGAAACTTGTTAAAGGAGCCATCCCTCTCGTTAGCACACCTTGAAACTCATTAAGGAGCCATCATTCTCGTAAGCAGAGCCAACTAGCGATGATGCGAGTCGTGATATCAGCTGTGAGCTTGCCAGCTATAACCATGATTACAGTTGTTATGAACAGGAAGTGTGTTATAATTAAAAGGAAAGCAGGGAGAGGAGAGCTAAATAAGAGTTTAAATTTACTTTAGTTCACATAGAAGACACAGTCAGAGTTCAGGGATTGTCTTGAAAAGCTCGATGGATATTGATTGAAATTTCAAAAATAATATTTTTTTGAACTCAAGCCTCAACTATAAAATCAGAACGAGGCCCGCCATTAAACACCAACGAGATCAGAGATTGACTAAGAAAGTACCCTACCGAAAGTGTCTGGAGACGCTTCTGTCTCTTCCCATTGTTCTCCTTGGCCTCACAGAAGATGCTCCTCAGAACAGCGACGCAAGCGTTCCCTCCGCCACCTCACTCATGAAGTTGGTTCCAAAAAATGTACAAATAAATCTATATAAAAAAAAAGGTGGACACTTCGAGGAAATCCCAAATCTCCGAACAAAAGCTTGGTACAGGCTAATAAAGTAACTAGAAAGTCGCAGATAGAAAAGGATTTCTTCTGACAGATAGAGAGAGAGGGAAAAGTAAAAAGGAAAGGAAAAACTCGTCCATCGCTCCACACACTGCCCTTCGAGATCCCCAGGTCGGTGCAAGCTAGCGTCTCAACGTTCCCTACAAACTCTCCCCATGTCAACTTTCTTCATTTTCTCCCGGCTATCCGTCCATCTCCTCCTCCTCCTCTTCCTCCCTCCAGGGGAGTGACTGCCGGGACAGACCCAGGGATGGCCACTCCATCCTGGCCCACATTGAAGGATAACCCACCCACCTGCTCTCGCACCAAAAAGAGATTCAGTTATCCCCCATCGCTGGCAGGAGACAGTGAACAACGCGTCTTGTTCTTCGCAGAGGTAGAATGAGGAGGACTAAGAATGAGAGGGAAGGAAGGAAGGAGCAGGGGAGCAGGGAGAGAGTGGAGGAGCGGCAGCGAGGGCCCCTGTGGAATAGCGTATGCAGGCCAATTCACTGAGTGTGTGTGTCTGGGAACCGGAAATATGTTAAGCATTGTGACTTCCATATGTTATCAATTTAACAATCTACAATCTGGTGTCCCTCTTGGCACTGACAGGGTGTCTTGTAATAAGGCCATTATTTACCCATTATCATTAGTCTTTTACAGTTTTACACACACACACACACACACACACACACACGCACACACGCACACACACACACACACACACACACACACACACACACACACACACACACTCACACACACACACACACACACACACACACACACACACACACGTACAGATGCACACACTCACACACACACATACACACACACACACACACGCACAGATGCCCACACACACACACACACACACACACACACACACACACACACACACACACACATAAACACACACACACACACACACACACACACACACACACACACACACACACACACACACACACACACACACACACGGATGAATACAGTCTACAAATTTTCTCATAATAGACCCATGATTAATAAAAGTCATACAGTTAGCTAATAATAACTAAGGCACAGTGGCGTTTTTGGCAATTCAGGCATCCTACGCGTAATCTCTAACCCCGCTTCCCCATAAAAACTGTCATCTCCCCCACCGTCTCTCGTCTTCATCTCACAGATAACAAATAAATAAGTTGGGAATTGGCAACCAGTAACATTTTGAGAAAATAATTACAATATATAAATATTTAGTTATAAAACCAATATCTTTTTTCCTATGCAAAAACACTCCTGCTAAGACACAATCTGGCCACAAGGTTTTCCAATATTAGCTTCAATGAGAGACATGAGAGACAGAGAGACAGAGAAAGAGAGACAGAGAGAAAGAGTTTATGCAGGAATTATTAAAAGAAGTAGGCTGCTGTTAAAATAGACCTCCTTGGTGGTGTGGGGGGAGATGTTGATAGAGTGGCACACACACACACACACACACACACACACACACACACACACACACACACACACACACACACACACACACACACACACACACCACACACACACACACACACACACACACACACACACACACACACACACACACACGTATGAGGGATGGGAGAGGGAGCGAAAGAGAGAAAGAGGGTGCAGGTGTATGTTTGTGATGTCAGCAACATCGATACAGAAATCTAACTCCAAACTACTCTTTCTCTAAGGAAATACTCTGGAATTGCATCATGCACATGAACATCCAGAGGCATCAACCACAAATCAGACCTACTAGAAGAACAAACTGATTTCTGCCTGAAATTGAGTCCTCAGTGTATCTGAGGACTACAACCAGATAATGTATGTAACCCCTAACCCTAGTCTCTTGAATTAATCAAACATAGTTAGGAAACACAAACTCGCAATAGTAAACGGTTAGAAATCCCCTTCTGAGAGTTTCATCTACTCTTCAGTATATCTTCTCTGCGAAACAAGAAACATCTTATAATTTCACCACATTCAATTTTTGGTGTCCAGCCCGGGATCTGTGCCATCTCCCCCCAGAGCAGAGTAAGGGTGCTCGATCCGAGAGTTCCCTAACCCTTACCCTAATAACCCTAACTCTACCATTCAATGACCATGATGTTAAGGATTATTTTGTCAACCCAGGCAACAATTAACATGAAAAACAAAAGAGTCAGGAGCATGATGATGACCATGATCACCTAGCTCTATATAGAACTGACAGTATTTAGATGTTGTACTTCATACTTAAGTGCCAATACAATACAATAAAAAATCTCAATACTGTCTGTTCAATACCTAACAGCTGTCCATTTAACCGATTTCCACACCAAAGCTTTTCCTTTTTGTAGCCCATATTGTCAGATATATTCTTAAAAAAATAAATAGCCCTATATAAATATATTGAAGGAAAGAACATGATGGGGTCATTCTCACACGTGTGTAGGCTGTATATCTGTTACTGTCTGTCGGCGTGCGGCCCACAAATGTACCATGGAGTGAAAAAGAATTTCCCCCAGGGGACAATGAAGTAAAAGTCTAAAGTCTAAGTCTATAATGATGCCAAACGATGATTCAATGTTAGTTATTTTCATCTTAAAGGTTATTGGTTTTAATCAACCTAATCAGCTGTAATAAAAATATTCTTCTGCGGAGCATTGAGCATATTCTTTTCGTGACGTAACGCCACATCTGGTCGGTAGTTGTATATGACTGTGGTTGTTGGTGTTGGCTTTTTAGCAGATTGATTTGGAATTGTTAAAAGGCAGAGGTGTACTTAAATTGAACACGCTCTCTCTCTCTCTCTCTCTCTCTCTCTCTCTCTCTCTCTCTCTCTCTCTCTCTCTCTCTCTCTCTCTCTCTCTCTCTCTATATATATATATATGTAGAGAGTTTAAAGCCATTTTACTCTATTGTACAGTGGTAGTACAATAGAGTCTCATTTAAAGGAGGACACTTGCAAAACAACAAACCTAGCCACAACTGAACAGTCATTAGCAGCAGAAGGAAGAAACAAGCTTGTTAAGCAGAGTGTTCCATATTCTATCACCATTGGTAGCTGCTAGAATGTGAAACTACTTCTTATAGTTCAATGGTTCAATAATAGGTTAAGCTATGCAGTAAGGAAGGTGTTTGTTCGGTTTCCCTGTGGAAGAGCTCCTGCATAATGGAAGATACTGCTGAGCTCAGATTAGTTCTGCGTCATGTTGTGCGCTCCATTTTTTAGGAAAAGGATCTACAGGATATCAAAGACGTGTTACAACGAAATATCTGCATCCCTCGGAAGGGAGCTAAATTTCACCTAAAAAAAATGAGTTTTCTTAGCCGCATTGTATTAATCAAATTCAGCCTAATGAGGGCTATCCTATACGATTTGTTCCATGACTGTACTGCATAGTAACCTAAACACAGTGATGTTGGCAAAGTTGTACAGGGTGACCAGAGAAAACTGCTATCGATTTAAGTTTAAAGCCATTTAAGCCAGCATAATGACTTAGTTACAGCCTATGAGTCAAAAATGAAGTTTGATAAATAAATCTGAATTTATCAGTACTCACCCACAGCAGCTACTCATAACATCCAATATAAATAGGCTACAAATGTGTCAAAGGAAGATAGGATATGCGTTTGTGTGGGCATGTGTATGCTGGGCAATGTGACTGTGAGATAGGGGGGACTGTGTGTGTGTTTAAAGGGGTCCTTCCCTTTCAAGTTAATGTGTGTGCATGTGTGTCTCTGTGTGTGTGTGTGTGTGTGTGTGTGTGTGTGTGTGTGTGTGTGTGTGTGTGTGTGTGTGTGTGTGTGTGTGTGTGTGTGTGTGTGTGTGTGTGTCTCTGTGTGTGTGTGTGTGTGTGTGTGTGTGTGTGTGTGTGTGTGTGTGTGTGTGTGTGTGTGTGTGTGTGTGTGTGTGTGTGTGTGTGCGCGCGCGCGCGCGCGCGCGCGCGTGTGTGTGTGTGTGTGTGTGTGTGTGTGTGTGTGTGTGTGTGTGTGTGTGTGTGTGTGTCTGTGTGTGTGTGTGTGTGTGTGTGTGTGTGACTGTGTGTGTGTGTGTGGGGGGGGGTGTCTTAATGGGATATAAATGAGAGGGAGAAGGTGATTCAATAAAACCAAAATAATAAGCCTGTGTATGTAGTAGAGAGTAAGAGAGAGAGAGAGAGAGAGAGAGTGAGAGAGAGCGAGAGCGAGAGCGAGAGAGAGAGCGAGAGAGAGAGAGGCAGACAAAGCAATTCAAAGACAAAACCATCAAGGGAATAAAACAGTCAAG